>NW_026605786.1:0-21506 GCF_945859685.1 Eupeodes corollae
GTAAACTTTGATGAAGAATTTCATTTGTTCGTAGTAAGAAATTCCTAAAAGTACAATACATTTTGTCTAGATCAAAAATATTAGGGGGGATGAGAGGCAGTGCTATTCAAAGTATAGAGAGATCTTGTTTATTCCATTTTGCGGTTTCAAAAGTAAACGACAAAAAGATAAATATACAATATTTACTATATAACTACATATAAAGTTTGAACGTTAATATTTTGTGTGAAACACTTTATTATTTAACTGACCACCACACAAATTTTTACAAGCATAGATTCTTTTGAGGTTAATTTCGACCACTTTTTGACAAATATTGGGCGGTATCTCAGCCATAACTTGACGAATGTTGGTCTTGAGTGTTTAAAACTTAAATGTTTATCTGCATATACACGGTCTTTTGTGTAGCCCTAAAAAAAAAGTCCAGCGTTGTCAAATCGCAAAAATAATGTTGAAATATTAAAACCACATATTCTCCAAGTAATATTCTTCAATTGCATGAAAAAAAATCGGTTATCGTATTACCATAACGCTCCGAATTAACGGTGATAGTCGTTTTCTACCAATCACACCGGACCAAAGAGTGCTCAAAACAGTGACTTTTTGTTTATGTAATGGCCTCTCTTCAATAACTTGAGGATTCTCAGAACCCCAAATATGATAATTTTGTTTATGAA
Organism: Eupeodes corollae; assembly: GCF_945859685.1. Classification (NCBI taxonomy): domain Eukaryota; kingdom Metazoa; phylum Arthropoda; class Insecta; order Diptera; family Syrphidae; genus Eupeodes; species Eupeodes corollae. The sequence goes on from NW_026605786.1 coordinate 678, forward strand.
AAATCTACCGAGTCTGAAATGTGCTTCGTCGCTGAAGAAAATTGTGTTCGAAAAATCGCCTTCCCACCGCCTCACAGTGGCCTGTTTATGCAAAACATGCAATATTCATTTTTCGAGTGGGTTTATTATACAAAACTTTATAAAGGGTGTCCCAAAGTTAACGCAAGATTTGAATTAAATAGAAAACTCCGTTTTTAGCCTTTTGATAGTTATATTTTTATTGACTCGTAAAGTACATAGGATAAGGTTATGTATGGAATAACACATCGGACAAATGGCCTCCACGGCTTTGCATGCACATGCGCACTCTTTTGTTGAAATTTTCCATGACCATTCTGCATAAATGTGGCTGAATTTCGTTGATGCAGCGTTGAATATCCTCCTTTAATGCACGAGTAGTTGTGGGCTTGTTGACATAGACTTGTGATTTCAAATAACCCCATAAAAAGAAGTCTAATGGTGTTAAATCACACGATCTAGGAGGCCAATTTTGATCACCGAAACGAGAGAATACACGACCTGGAAATGTCTCATGCAGTAATTGAATTGTTTTACGGGCTGTATGACACCGTCTTGTTGAAACCACATATTGGACACATCAATATCATAAAATTTTGGCAGAAAGAACTGTGTAATCATGTCGCGATATCGAGCACCAGTAACAGTCACTGCTTGACCAGCATCATTTTCAAAAAAATATGGCCCAATTATGCCTCCAGCCCAAAATCCAAACCATACAGTCACGCGTTGTGGATGCATTTGTTTTTCGACAATCACATGTGGGTTTTCCGAACCCCAAATGCGGCAATTTTGGCGATTGACAAAGCCATCGAGATGAAAATGTGCTTCATCGCTTAGGATGATTTTGCTCGAAAAATCAGGGTCCATTTGTTGATGTTCAATAATCCATTCAACGAACTTTCTTTTCTGTCCATGATCATTATAGGCTTCAATTGTTGTGTTAATTGAATTTTGTAAGCATGCAGACACAGATCTTTGGTGAGTATACGCTGCAGAGAGGTTCTTGAAATTTGCAATTCTTGTCCACGACATCGAATTGAGGTTCCTGGATTGTCAGCAACTCTCTCACGCACTGCTTCGACATTCACATTTGAACGGCTTGGACGACCAGTGTGTTTGGCGTCTCCAACGGATCCAGTCTCCATGAATTTTTCAATTAATCTCTTCACAGTTGACGAAGTTAAAACACTATTCCGACCATATTTTGTATGAAATTTTCGAACTGCAGCCACCAAGCTTTCACTATTTTTGAAATATTCTTTAATAATGAAGACACGTTGTTCTATCAAGTTACGCTCCATTTTTAATAACCCTATACTGTTAGCTGTCAAATTGCTTTTTTTCAGGGTTGCCAACACTTCACTGCACAAATGGCGGCAAATTAAAACCTTGCGTTAATTTTGGGACACCCTCCGGTTTGCATGAATACCTGCTTCATTGGATTAGTAATTACCTTTCGGATTGTTTCGCTGACGATAGTACTCTTACTTTTCATATTCGTTTTCAGAATTACGACAAAATATAATAAGCTCTTAAAATTCCGACCTTAACAGCATTGTTCGATGGGGATAAAAAACCGCGTGGAATTTAATGCTTCGAAAACCCAATGCTGTCTTGTATCGTTAAAGCGAGATATACCCCCTTTCCCATTGCCATTATCCATGGATTGCACTTGCATCAATGAGACTGAACACCTCGATATTATCGGTATGTGTTTCACCAACCACCTCTTGTGGAATGATCACATACGCGATGTCGCGTAAGGGTTTCCTTAGGCGATGCAAGAAATATTACACCCCTTCTTGAGTATAACTCCCATCTCTGGGCTGGTGCTTATGCAACTTACTTAAGCCTCTTGGATAGTATTGAACGTAGAGCATTTAAATTGATAGATGATAACTACATCATAATATCATTTACTTCGCTTGAACATCGTCGTAAGGTGTTTTGTCTGACCCTTTTTTACAGTTATTTTAACTGCTTATGCTCTAGTGAAATAGCCAGTTGCATTCCTCCCCTTAAACAGTCCAACCGTAATACTCGCGCTTATTGGAATGCACATCAGTATACCCTCGAGACCAATTTCGGCCGTACTTTCAAATACAGAGATTCGTTCTTTAGCCGTACTACGCGAATGTGGAATGCCTTACCACACTCTGTCTTTCCTAGTCATTGCAATATTCAGGAATTCAAAACCACCGACATCTTCTTTTTAACCCTGTCTCCTCTTCCTAGTGCTCACCCTGTGCCTCTGCATAATAAGGGTAGTAATATCCCCTTGAGTGTGTGTTTATTATTAAAAAAAAAATCCGAAAACTGCGAAGTCACGGAAATATTAGTTAGAGTGAAACTTCAAAACATGATGGATCATACAACAATGCGGCTAATAGAAAGCAAAACGGAGGATCAAAGAATTGCACTTCCAAGAAGTCTTACGTTACAGAGTAAATGATGCTGTGATGGATCATCTGGACAAAGTGTCTACAAAAAAAAAATACAACACATGATGAAACAGGCGCCCACAAGTTCATGATACAGTTGTCCCACTTCGACTCAATAGTACAAATGGTGAACATTCGAGGAACCTTCGCCCATTATCAGCTCATTTCTGTCTGCCCAGTATGCACCAATATGTTAAGAAGTCAAATAGCAGATATTCAACCAACATTATATAAACCTATTGAAGAAACAACTATAACTGTGAATCATGAGTTCTATGATAGACGGAAAAGTATTAAACGGAAAAGTATTAAACGAGTTATCGGAAACAAAGTCTACGCGGTCATGTCCGAGGACACAAAAGAACTTCAATAAAGATTAATCAATTGAGGACGAACATAATTACGAACATGGAATCTCTCCACTGCACGCTAGAATCAGATGCATAGAATTTATTTTGAAGCTTGCGTATACTCTTCAACAAGGAGGAAAAGGTACTACGATATCAGAATACGTGTAAAATTTTAAGGATTCGGCATAAAAATTGATTTTCGACTCAAATAATTTTTTAAAACTTTAAGACATTGGCTTTAAACTAATCTCATTTTTTTAAATGTTGTTGCCAACATTCAGTAAGATTTGGAGAACAATCTAATAGACCGTTATTTAACAATACATTTAAAATCTCAAAAAGTTAACAAAATTTATTAAAAATTGATTTTCGACTTAAATATCTTTGAGATATTTCCTCCAAATTAATTTTGTTTTTAAAAAAAAATTGATTTCAACATTCGGTTGTTTTCTTACAAAAAATACAAAAAAATAAAAAAAAACGATACTAAATCTTAGTAAAAATTATTATTCGACTCAAAGATCTTCTCAGAAATTAAAAATATAAGCTTATTTTATCTCACAGAAAATATTGTTTTTAACATAAAAAAATAGTAATACTAAATTTGGTAAAAATTGATATACGGTTCTTGATATCTCATGAACAATAGAAAATATTGACTTCAAATTAATTTCCTTTTTTTCAATTTGTATTTGTTTATATAAAAAAATACAAATTGGAGTAAGAAAAGCTACTAAAATTGGCAAGAATTGGTTTTCGACTTAAATTTTTGTTAACTGAAATAGATTTCGAAATCAAAGTATTTCATTATATGCGAAATATTTTTGGTTATTTTTAGTTCTTTTAGAACAATTTAACTGACAACTTTTTTACTGAAACTCTAAAACCTACACTCGTTTAAGCAACACAATTAAAAAGTTAGGATGGGAAGTTATCAGTGTGGGTCGCATCTTAGCCTCTTTTTTGTTTATAGTTTTGTCGGAAGTTGGCAAAATTCAAACGACACCGGATTTGATTTCGAGATTGAATTCAGCACCACTGAGCCTCTGTTACTCAATTCAGTGAACAATTTTGGCACAGATTTATGTGCAAGGTTTTCAAAATTCAGCTACTGTCCAATGAGTGAAGATGAACGACCTACCACAACGCCGAATTTTTGATGCATGGCCTCTTGAAAGGTTAGCCAAAGATCGAATTTTTAACCAAAAAATTGATTTCAGTTTGTAGTTTTTCGCGATGTTTTAAATAAGTTGTCAGTTGAATTATTCTTAAAAATTTAAAAATTACCAACAATATTTTTCATATAAGGAAATAGTTTAGTTTGAAAATCTAATTTTGTTAAATAGATTTTTAGTCGAAAAAGATTTTTGCCAAATTAAGTAGCTGTTCTTAAATTTTATACAAATTGGATGAATGAAAATAATTTGAGAGATACCAAGGACCTAACATCAATTTTTACCAAATTTGCGTGCTATTTTTTTTAGATTTAATTTTTTTATGAAAAAATGCACTGTTGGATTTTAATCAAAAAATTAGTAAACATCGAAAGCAATATTTTCTGTGAAATAAAAAGAGTTTGAAGACAATATTTTTAATTTTTAAAAGCTGTTTGAGTGAAAAGTAAATTTTTACCAAGATTAAGTATTGTTTTTTTTGTAAAAAAACTGTCAATTCAATTTTTATCAACTTTTTTCTGAAAGTTGAGAACAATATTATTGTAAGTTGTTGGAAGACATAATCTCAAATTTTTGAAAAGACATTTGAGTCGAAAATCATTTTTTACCAACTTTTGTTATTTATTTTTTGTTTTTTTTTTTTTATTTTTTTGTAAAAAACTGTCATTTTTTTTTTGTAAAAAACTGTCAATCCGATTAGTAGTACCCGTGGCATGGTGGTTAGTGCGTTGGACTGTCATGCCAGAGGTCTTGGGTTCAATCCCTGCCTATGCCATCTAAAGTCTTTTCACGGGTACTGCCTCTTGCGAGGAATTGACAAACTCTCCAAGAGTAACTCTTGTCATGAAAAAGTGCTTTCTCAAATTAGCCGTTCGGAATCGGCATAAAAAAACAGTAGGTCCCTTCCATTCCTGACAACATTACTCGCACACAGGAATGGTTGAGAGTTGTAAGTCACTAGGCCCTGGTTCTTCATGGACTGTTGAGCCACCCAATTTTAATTTAATGTCAATTCGATTTTTTTTCAAAATTTTACTGAATGTTGACAACAATATTTTTGGAAGATGAAAGTAATTTAAAGCCAATATCTCAAAGTTTTGAAAATATGTTTGAGTCGAAAATCAATTTTTACCAACTTTTATTATTTTTTTGTAGGTTTTTATTTTTTGTAAAAAAAACTGGCAATTCGATTTTTCTCAACATTTTTCAGAATGTTGAAAAGAATATTCCCTATAAGATTAAATAATTCTTCGTTGCACAAAATTGTATTGGATATGAAATCATAGTTTAGTCTTAAAATTTTGGAGGTGACAATTTTTTTTTTCAGTTTTTTTGATTTATAAAAAAAACTTTTAAATGTATTTTTCCAAAAATATACTTCTTTGATATCACGTTACAATATATTATATAAAACTTAATTCAAGTCTCTAGCGTTTTTAGTTCGTAAGATATTAAGAGTTATCAAAAATGTTCACCTTTTTTTCAAACTGCAATTATAAAAAAACCATCCAAGCAATTTTCTTGAGAGCCCTTTCTGCATCTTTCTGCTTTATTATATGTATAACAAAATTTATTTGAAATCGATATCTCTTCTGGTTCTTGAGCTATCGACGACGAAAAAAACTTCGCGAACGGACGGACGGACGTATAGACATACGAACGTACGTACACACCCACGCACAGACATCTTTCAAAAAATCTTTTATTTCGACTCTAGGGACCTTGAGACGTCGAGAAACGTCAAAATTTTAAATACGACATCGGACCCAGTACAATAACTTCCTATGGGAAGTTTAAAATTTATTTCAGCTACAAAGCTTATTTTGTGCTTCAAAGAATATGTGAACAAGCAAAACTGTCGTGTTTGGAGTGATTAAGAATGGTCCAGTTGAGAGACGACTATATTATGTGAAGCTATGTTAAGGTTCATGTCTATAGCGACAAGCCCGCTCCGATTGACGAACTGCAAACCAACATCGAAGTATTCACTCATGAGATATTGGCTAAAATGTTAGAAAGTGTATTTATAAATTGGATTAAGCGTAAAAATGGTAACACTAATTAATAATTTGAACACAAGATCTTATATGAACCTAAAGGAGAAAACAGTTGAATTGATAAATCCACTGAGGTGCAAATGTGCCTCATCAAAGAAGATTATTTTCTTCAAAAATTTATAATCCATTGTTCCCATTTCTGGCCACCATTGTGACCATTGACGACGCTTGAAATAGTTAAGAGGCCTCAGTTCTTGAGTAAATTGCAACTTGTAAGCTTGTAAATTCAAGTCTTTTTGCATAATATTCATCAAAGACGAGCGTAAGAAGCGCAATTATTGGTCACGAAGACGAATTGAGGTTGACAGCTCTTCACAGCCACACTATCTCGAACACCATCAATATGTTCTGCAGTACAAGCTGTACGAGAATGCACTGGTGTTTTCACATTTTCTACGGACCTTTTCAAATGTTTGAACGATTTTTCCGATTGAACCGACATTTGAACGATTAAATTGACCGACAAAATCACGAGTGCACAATATGCATTTTGTTTTGAACACCCGTTTTCATAATATTAAGCCTGCTTAACCTGAACGCCATTTTGGATTGTGTATCTTTCCATGGTTCAAATTGAAAAATGTCAAATGAAATGCAGAAAAAGACTTGACCTTTAGGTGTAGTTCACATTCCCCTTTAGCTTCTGGATTCGATTTTAATGCTCCCCAAAAGCATTTGGAAAATAATTTTTTGAAAATACTCTACATCATATCAGTTTGCCATTTAAAACATAACATTCTTTTATGTAAAATTTACAAGTAATGCTTAAACCGCAAACATCAAATGTAAAAAAGGATTTAAATTGAAATTAATAACACTACACCACGAACCCTAAAGTTGGCATTTTATTCAATTGGATGGAAGCCAAATTTGTAACAACACAACAATGCAAATGAAGATTTATTGATATCATTAATAATAAAAGTAACATACAAATTTAACATGGGTTACTTTTTTTTAAGTGGGAAAAGAGAATTTTTTCTTATTGGAAGTAAAACAGAATATTTTTTTTCAAAAATATCAAAAAATTCCAAATATTGTTACGAAATTGAACAAAAAACAAAAACTAAAATTCTAAAAACATTATTCGCATATTAAAATTTGCAATTAGTCACGAGCGCCCATATTCAACATGGACTAGTTTTGTAATTTAGACAATCGTTTCACTTTTTACTGGTTGTCGATTAAGGCTGCGGTAAGTTTCAATTCCCGCAAATTTAGACATCTGTGTAGTTATGCAGTTCTGTTGGGAAACTACTATTTTGCCGTTTTGTGAAGGTGGTATGCAGTAACTTTGATCTGTAGGAATTGTAAAAAAGTGATGATAACACAAAAAATCTCATATTATTAATATGAATTGACATCGTAAAAATGCGGATGTTTGTTTCGAACTTCGGATTTGATCTAGTTGTCTCAGCAATGTAAACTGAGCCTGGGAATAACAGCAAATAACTCAATTAAATTAGTTAATTTGAGGCTAAATTTCATATTAATTAACTGTTTACTAAAAAAAATCCGAATATCGAAATCCCATAAGCCATAAATCCTTTTCATCCAAGATTCCGAAAATAAGCTGGCTAACGTTTTTTTTTGTCATAATACATTGTTGTAAGCTATTGAAGGGAACGCACACAGGGGCGAAATGCATGAAGTCTTGGCAAAAAATATTTTATGGCACTAAACCCTTGGAAAATGAATAAAAAACATACATCTAGTGTTTAAATAATAATATTTTATTTTTTCATGCATAAAATAAGACATACAGATTTAAATTAAAAAAAATGATTATTCAGCTCTGGAAGAACTATCGGAAGTAAGAAGAGCTGATGTACCTTAAGTATCCAAGGTAAACGGAAGGTCTGGTGCCTTTAACAATTCAAGAATATAATTCTCGATACTATAAGCCTTTTTCTGGGGAAGTTTTCTTAGGCTTTTAATAAATGGGTCTCTATATTTTTTGAATTTCTTGTTGCGTGCTTATTGTGCTTTGGATTTCTGTTTTTCTCTTAGTAACTAATTGTTTCTCATCCTCTCCACGAGCTTGCCACTTCATTAATGGTAGTTTATAACTAAGATGCAACAAGCATTCGAAGAAACGTATCAATGCATGCAGGACAGATAACCCGAATTCTAATCATGATGTATCTATAATTTGAGTATTGTATACTTTAAAACAATTATAACTATTAAAATCCTTGGACGTTAGTCCGCAAACGAAGTATCTTTTGGTTGATTTGGTGTCTGTTATAGCATTGCAAATTTGTCCATCCACCATTGTAAAGAGCATAGTAATTGTTACATGTATTGCGATGTTATTCATTTTATATGTGACTTCTTGCAGCTCGTCAATTTGCTTGCGCATTACTTCCACTTCGTTCTTTGCCAATTCTGTTGTTTCATGCTGGAAAATAAACTAAATTGTCCTGCAGTACTGTGTTAATGAGTGCCTTTCATTTTTCCAAATAACAAGTTTCTGATTTTTTCCTGGACTGTTTGTTATCAATCGAATAGGAACTAAGGACACAATAAAGATACTAGAATCTTTAGAATTTGCATCAGAAAAATGTTGTTTTTATTCTGACTTTTTATACGCCAACCTATATTTTGCAGCTCTTTTGGGCGAACTGGTGTTCAAATCTTTTACAAGTTTAAATGCTTCACCTTGCCCTGAAGATCGTAAACTCATTTGAGTAGCAAAAATTAGTTCTTCAGCTGAGTGTTCTTGTCTCAATTCCTCAGTTTTTAAGCGTTTGGTTCTTTGTGAAAATTCATAGAAACTTTTACAAGGACGACCTTTTTTTTCTCAAAAATTGCATAATTCGTGAAACTAATTGCAGAATCAAGCCAAGTCTTATTAAAACCAAGAAACCTTTCCTCTTCTCTACGACATTTTTGCCAACAAAACAAACCCAGCAATGGCATTGAATACTACCTTTAGCTTACGAAGCGAGTTGGAGTCAGGATCTGCAAATATCTCACACCCAAACGTAACTATTGGTATGATAAGTGATTTAACAAGCTTTAATTTGACTTGAGGAGGCAGAATTGATCTAGTAACAGATAGTCCTCGGAGTGAAGCATACATTTTGGAGATAACAGTGGGTGTCCCACGTTAGCCTACTGTTAAAAGTTATATCTAGCTTTTTTGCATTTGTGACATAGTCGATTTGGCTGGCGTTTAAGTAAAGGGGTAAACAATTTTCAAATTGGGGTTTATTTTTACAAATTAGAATAGCTTTTGTTTTTTCTGGATTAAGTACAAGTTAATTCCGAGTTGACCAATCGAATATTGAGCAATGAGCATAAATCAATGTTCATTTTTTTTTCGCATCTTCTATCATACCGATATGAAAGCTTTTTACTGGTTACTTAAGATAGTTTCAAAAGCCTTAGATAAAAAAGGACGGATAGCTATTGGTCTGTATTCCATTTTCTTCCCTTGTTTAAGGATGGGTATAACTTTAGATTTTGTCCAGGAGGTAGGATAGATGGAGGTCATCATGATGATGTTGAAAATGTGGGTTATGTGAGGAAGTATGAAAGGAAGAAGGATTTTTAAAAAGTCTGGGTGTATGTTGTCAAGTCCAGTTGATTTGGATTTAATAGAAAACATTGCTTTACCTACTTGATATTCATCTACTGAAAAAACAGAAAAAGCATCGACTCTATCGTTTTCAGATTTACTAGATTGCCTAGCTATGAATTAATGATTCAACTCGTCTAAATCAATATTATCATCGGAAATAGAAGAATCTCCTCTTAAACCAATGCTCTTGACTTCTTTAAAAAAATACTTGGAGGAACGATTTGAGTTAAACCTGTTGTTATAAAAATTGTATTTAGCTTATTTTATTAAATTAGTTACAAGGTTCCGAGATGTTTTGAATTGCCGAAGCATTTCTACGCAACTAAATCGTTTCCAACGTCGGTATGAAACGTCTCTTGTTTTCATAGCATTAATGATCTGAGATCTCAAGAGAAAGCCAGGGACAACTATGCGATCTAATTTGACGAGTTTTAATGGGAACGTGTTTATTAAAAAGGTTAGTAATTGCAACAGTAAGACATTCAATTTGATAATCAACGTTTGATATTGCAAAAATTGAGTACAAGTCAATAGATGAGCAATCACTAAATAAAGATTCGACATTTATGTTACGAAAATCACGATACTCGAAGTATTGTTGAGATTCGTTTTCAAGATATAAATCAAAAATTGCAAAAACCAGATCATGATATGTAAACACTGGGACGGATAGCTGACTAGAACATTTAACAAGACTAACATCGCTTACAAGGAAAACATCAAGAAGGGAAGGTACATAGTCAGGCTTAAAATGTGTTGGTTTAATATTCTTCACAAAAGAGACCTCCATAGAATTCATTAATGTCCTAAAACAATTAGAGGAGGGTTGAAGGAGGTTAATATTTAAATCTCCGCAAATGATTTATTTTGGTACTCGATAACACATTTCTTCTATTATTGGTGTTATTAGACCAGAACTTGCAACTCTAGGTGACAATATATAGAACCGATACTGCATTTATTGTCACCGTCGAGTATATCAATAAAATAAAAAGAGGCTGGGATGCGACCCACACTGATAACTTCCCATCCTGTCTGTCGATTTGTCTTGCTTAAAAGTTTGTCTATATGTACTCGTATCAATTTTTACCAAATTTGCGTACTATTTTTTGTAGATTTTATTTTTTATGAAAAAAAAGGACTGTTGGATTTTTACATAAAAATTACTGAATATCGAAAACAATATTTTCTGTGAAATAAAATAAGTTTCAAGCCAATATTTTTAAGTTTTGAAAAGCTATTTGAGTCGAAAGTATATTTTTACGAAGTTTTAGTATTGTTTTTTTTTAGAGTTTTATTTTTTGTAAAAAAACGGTCAATTCGATTTTCTTCAAAATTCTACCAAATGTTGGAAACAATATTTCTTATGAGAGAAAATTACTTTGAAGCCAATATTTAAAATTTTTAAAGAGATATTTGAGTCGAAAATCAATTTTTACCAACTTTTATAAATTTTTTTTTAGGTTTTTACTTTTTGTAAAAAAAACTGTCAAATCGATTTTTATCAAACTTTAACTGAATGTTGACAACAAGATTTTTTGAAAGATAAAAGTAAATTAAGCCAATATCTCAAAGTTTTGAAAAGATATTTGAGTCGAAAATCAATTTTTACAAACTTTTATAATTTTTTTTTTAGGTTTTTTTTTTTTGTAAAAAAACTGTCAATTCGATTTTTCTCAACATTTTTCAAAATGTTGAAAACAATATTTCTTATAAGATAAAATAAGTTTGAAGCCTAAATTTCAAGTTTTCGAAAAGATATTTGAATCGATATTCAATTTTTACGAACTTTGAGTAATGTTTTTTTTTAGATTTTTATTTTTTTGTAAAAAAAACTGTCAATTAGATTTTTCTCAAAATTTTATCAGATATCAAAAACATTATTCTTCGTTGCACAAAATTGTTTTAGAGATGAAATCATATTTCAGTCGTAAAATTTTGGAGGTGACACATTTTTTTTTTCAGTTTTATTGATTTTTTAAAAAAAACGTTATATTGATTTTTTTCAAAAAATATACCTGTTTGGTATCACGTTACAAGTCATAGGCCGTTATTATAATAGGTCCAATTTGGCGAATTGAAAATTTTGACATTTCTCTACAATTCAAGGTCCCTAGAATCAAAATAAAAGATTTTTAGGACGATATCTGTTCGTGCGTCTGAGATATCGACTTCAAGTAAATTTTGTTATTAGGATAATATTGCACAAAGATGCAGAAAGGGCTCTCAAGAAAGTTGAGTGGGTGGTTTTTCTACCATAGCAGATAAAAAAAGGTGAACATTTTAGTTAACCCTAAATAAATCACGAACCAACAACGCTAGAGACTTGAACTAAATTTTATATTATGTAGTGTAACATGATACCGCACATTGTATATATTTGGACAAAAATCCATTTAACGTTTTTTTTTTTATAAATACAAAAAATGTGTAAATTCGAAAATTTTACGAACAGAAATAGTTTTTAACGTCTGGTTAACTTTTGAAAAAATCAAATTGACAGTATGTTTTACAAAAAATAAAAACCCAAAAAACGACATTACTCAAAGTTCGTAAAAATTGAATTTCGACTCAAATATCATTTCAAAAAGAACCTTGGATGCGACCCACACTGATAACTTCCCATTCTGTCTGTCGATTTGTCTTGCTTAAAAGTTTGTAGGTTTTCGTGTTTTGTTGAAAAAGTTGTTAATTGAATTATTCTAAAAACTTTAAAAACTAATATCAATATTTTGCTTATGATGAAATAGTTTGAATTAAAATTTATTTTTCTTAACGAGATTTTTTAGTCGTCCATAAATTTTTAAGAATTTTAGTAGCGTTTCTTATAAGTTTTTATCTGTTATATAAACAAATACAAACGGAAAGAATGAAATTAATTTAAAGTAAATTTCTTCTATTATTCACGAGGTATCAAAAACCGAACATCAATTTTTACCAAATTTGCGTACTATTTTTCTAATTTTTAATGAAAAAACTGATAAATAAAAATGAAGTGAACGTCGAAAACAACATTTTCTGTGAGATAAAATAAGTTTGAAGGCATTTTTTTAATTTGTAAAAAGAAATTTGAATCGAAAGTTAACTTTTACTATTGTTTTGTTTTTAGGTTTTTATTTTTTGTAAAAAAAAACTGATTATTCGATTTTTCTTAAAATTTTACCGAATGTTAAAAACTATATTTTTCGTTGCACAATACTAATTTGGAGATGAAATCATATTTTAGTCGTAAAATATTGGAGGTGACAATTTCTTTTTTTAGTTTTTTTGATTTATAAAAACAACAGTTAAATGGATATCTTTTCAAAAAGTATACTTCTTTGATATCACGTTACAATATTTTATATAAAATTTAATTCAAGTCGCCAGCGTTTTTGGTTCGTAAGATATTTAGGGTTAACCAAATTTGTCACCTTTTTTTTAAACTGCTATCGTAAAAAAAACACCCACGTATTTTTCTTGAGAGCCCTTTCTGACTTTTTATCTCTATAACAAAATTTATTTCAACTCGATATCTCTTCTGGTTCTTGAGCTATGGACAACGAAAAAAACACGTCGCGAACGTACGGATGTACGGACGTACGAACTTACGCACCCTTACACGCACCCACAGACATCTTTCTAAAAATCGTTCATTCGACGCGAGGGATCTTGAAACGTCGAAAAATGTCAAAATTTTCAATTTGACAAATCGGACCCATTACAATAACTTCCAATGGGAAGTTAAAAATTTGAGATTATGGCTTGCAACAAATTTTCACTTATAACAAATATTGTTTTTAACACTCGGACAAATTTTGAGAATAATCGAATAGATAGTTTTTTAAAAAGAAAACAAAAACCTAAAAAAAAAAACAATTAAAAAAAGTTGCTTAAAATTGATTTTTGACTCAAATTAATTTTTCAAAGCTTTGAGACATTCGCTTTAAACAAATTTTGATTTTTACAAAAATATTGTTGTCAACAATCAATAACATTTTGAGAAAAATCAAATTGACAGTTTTTCTTACAAACAATTAAAGACTTAAAAAAATTTAACAAAAATTGGTAAAAATTGATTTTCGTTTTCGACTAAAAATCTCGCTAGCTTAAATAGATTTTGAATTTAAACTATTTTATCAAATGCAAAGTATTGTTTTTAATTTTAAATTTTTTTAGAATAATCCTACAAACTTTTAAGCAAGACAAATCGACAGACGGGATAGGAAGTTATCAGTGTAGTCTCATCCCAACCTCTTTTTTGTATTAAGATTAAGTCCCAATATTGAAGCTGTCAAGAATTTCTCTTAAATAAACATATATGCAAATGTTACTGCATTAATAAATAAATAAATCTTACAAAAATAATTTTCTAGAAGAAAATCAATTGAATGATTTAACTTGAATCCCTAAAAATGTCTTAATGAATAAAATTATATTCATAAAACCACTGCACTCAAATAAAATACGACACCCACATAACAGAAAAAATAAAAATAAAAAATAATCATATATACTAAATGAAGACATGACTTCTCCGGAAGATCCAACTTCAACCTTGGTAATATTAATAGAAAATAAATGATTTACAGAATTTAAGGAGTAAGCAAAGGCTTGGACTTTGCATTAGCTTTTTCCATTTGCCATGGTCAGCACCAAAAATAAATGCCTTTCTATATATGTATGCAATCCAGGATTTTATCATGTCCTCGAATAGATGTCGAGAATTCTGAATCTTCAGTTATTCCAGAACATAGATTTTATGTGTTGTGTTATAAAAAGGCGTTTAATAAAATTTATTCGAAAAACCACAAATAAATTTTCAAAGAAAATGTCAAAAACGATTGGTTGAACATTTTTGTTTTTGGTTGTTTTGTTTGAAGCCCTCGTATAAGGCCTAAAAGTATAACGATGGAAAGTCAAATAAAAGAAAAAATAGATGTACCTAATATGTACCCACAAGGAAGCATCAGGCTCTTCTGGAGTAGAATGTGTAGATACGCGAACGTTATCATTATTATATGTAATAATATTTGCAACTGGGAGCAATACCATTCCCTACCCAATACCCATAACAGCCCATACCACATTTGTGCCATCATACTCTGCTCATATATCCAAAAATGGAACCTTGTTTGCTTGAATCGACTTCGTTTGGCTCCATTGGAATAATGTGTCCTTAGGGAAATAAAGTAGGTTCTTCTTCGATCAATAATATTTACATTAAATGCCGATTCTCTGATTGTAACAACAACATTTGTTGGGCCAGTTTTGATATCTTACATCACACATACTATGATTTGGTGGGGGGGGGGAAGATATTATATATATTTTAGTATTATATAAGACCATGTGGAGAGTGTCACTGATGGACAAGGACATGGACAAGGATATGGGTCTGGGGTATGTCAGATGGTGGTTACTCAATGGAACAAAATGGTTATGACGATTACCGCACATCACATTCGAATGATATAGATTAATCGCTTAAAGCTGTCGATAGGGAGCCAAATGGAGCGGATATTGTAATAGTTTGGTATTAATTGTATCGATACAAGCAGAAATCTCCATATTAATGACCGTTCCTAAATTTGAAATATGTAAAATATGATATTAAGTTCAACAGTTGCCTTGTCATCTGTGTATATGGAAGGAAACCTTTCGTCAAATACGGTGGAGTAGATTTCTTGCTAAACTATTCATGATATTAGTAACGATCTTAGTGTTTGACCTGGAGCCCCAAGATAACTTTCTTACATTAGGTCAATAGGTATTATATACCAGATATAAAAGATATTAAAACTTCTGATGTTGAATTTAATTCTTAAAATGATTCTATATCAAGGGTGCTTAAATTTTAAGGGCCGATGTTCATTTTGAATAAAACACAAATTATTTAAGAAATTACTGAATTTAATTTTTATTATGATAATATTGGTATGGTTCAATTATGTGTGGAACAACAAAATTATACCAAGTTACCGTCGCGACCTTGGCGGCATACCTCCATTTGATAGTCCAAATTTTCTCTGAAGTTGAGGTTTCATGTCGTTAATGTCCTAAATTTTCTCATTCTTTCGATCTTGATTTGTTAATGGCTTATTGACGTTCAATTTTTCTTTTAAATATACCCAAAGGAAGAAGTTAAGCAGTGTCAAACCACATCATCTTGGTGGACAATTGACATCGCCACCGCACGTGAGATAACACGGCCATTTCCGGCAATCTCCTGTTGAAACCACAAATCGTCCATATCCATATATATCCAATTCGGCTCATAGAAAGTTAGTTATTATCTCACGATATAGCCAATATCATTCACAGTTACTGCCTAAACCAGTCTCATATTGCAAAAAAATACGGCCTGATGATACCGTCAGCCCATAAACCACACCAAAAATTCACTCTTTGTGGGTTCATTAGATTTTCAGCAGTCACTCTTGGATTATGATCCGCCCAAATACGGCAAATTTGCTTATTGATGAATCCGCTGAATTGAAAATATGCCTAATAACTAAATACGATTTTCTTCGAAAATTCAGCTTTCAACACACTACACCCAACAACGATTCAGATGCAAATGAATAGTAAATGTGTACGCGCTTCCCACACAGCACACCGAAACAAGTGTGGCGTCTATGGGCCGCCTAAGTGGTGCAATTGTTAGACACAACGAAGAGTTCAGGTGGACTGTTCTTCAGCCACACTATTGTGGGCAGCAGCAATATTTAATGCAGTATGAGCTGCACGAGCATGCTCTAGTGTTTTCACATCTCCTAAAGACCCGATTTGCACAAATTTTCGCCAATTTTTTAATATAAAGAGTTTTCAAATACAGTGTTAAGATTTTTATTCAGTATTTTGAACATACTCTATTGCACGGTATCATACAGACATTTGAAATAAAGTCTTGAAATCAAAAGGAATAAAATGGCTATCCTATTCTTGTAAAAAGGAAATATAATCAAAATCAAATGGGGTTGCGCAACAGTCCGTTGTGAACCAGGGCCTAGTGACTTACAACTCTCAACCATTCCTGTGTGCGAGTACTGTTGTCAGGAATGGAAGGGACCTACAATTTTAGGCCGAATCCGAACGGCTATTTTGAGAAATCACTTTTTCATGACAAGGATTACTCTTGAAGGATTTGTCAATTCCTCGCAAGAGGCAGTACCCGCGAAAATTATTTTTTTTTAAATTAAGGTGGCACAGGCAGGGATTGAACCCAAGACCCCTTGCATGACAGTCCAACGCACTAACCATCATGCCACGGGTACTCAAGGAAATATAATACTATACTTGAAACCAGCTATCGGAAATTGCGTGGAAAAACTCAAGGCAGATTTATTTTTGAAAAAAAAATTAATTTTTTGCCCTAAAAGAAGGATCCGAAATATTGTGATTTGAGGAAGCGTATCAAAATCCCGTTTTAAAAAAAAATAGAGAAGAAAAGATTATGAAATACCGTCTTCTAAAATACTCGTAAGCACGAGTCCATGCATACGTTCGGAACGTTTTCTTCCCGTCCATAGCTCAAGAAATTTAATTTTGTTTTTTAATAATCTGACACTTTTTTTAACAAAACTCTTTAACCAACAACCTTTAAAGGAAGACAAATCGACATGATTAATTATGATAATATTGGTATGGTTCTATTATGTAGAGAAAAAAACCTAGGCTAAATGATCTTGGCGGCCAATTGAAACCGCCACTACATGAGATAACACGGTCTTTAAATTATCACGCATAAGAGTAATTGTTTCGTTATCTGTGTGGAAAGTGGCATCGTCTGAAAAAATACTGTTCGATGATGCCGAAAGCTCAAAAACCTCACTCTTTGTGGGTACATTAATTTTTCGACAATCACTCTTGGATTATCATTCGCTTCAATCTGCTTATTCATGAATCCACTGGGGTGAAAATATGACTCATCACTAAAGATGATTTTCTTCCAAAAACTATTGGCATTTCTTGCCACCATTCTGACCATTGACGACGCTTGAAATGGTCACGAGGCTTAAGTTCTTAAGTCAATTATTGCACCTTGTAAGCATTCAAATGGAAGTCTTTATGCATAATCTTCATCATTGACAAATGCGGATCCAGAAGGGGGGTCGTAGAAGTCGTGCCTCCCCCTTTGGCGATAATTTGTTATTTTTGTAGTAATTCCTTTCAATTCAAAACTAATTGTATTGAATCAATTTTATATTTTGAATTATTTATTTTTTGTAAAGAAAACAAAATGTTTGTTTTACTTTCTAAGCTTTGTTGCAAAAAGTACCACTTTTAACTGAGGCCTGGACTAAGCACATAATATTTATCTGACATTCAGCCCAATTCCAAGAACTTAGCACAAATCCATCAAATTTTGGCCAATGGACGATCCAAAGGGGGGGCCATAAAGCTTATGCAGTTAAGTTGTGTAAGTAAACATTTGTTAGTAATTTAAGGGCATTCACCAAAAATATTCAAAATTTTTGTAACTTGAGTAATGCTTTAAATTATTTTCATAAAATCTGTTTCCAAGAAAAAGAGCCAAGGTTAAGGTTTTTAAGAAGAAACCTTGAATGAGAGATCTTCGAAAGAGGATCTTCGAAAGAGGTTATTAGGTTCAGAGATTTAAGTTTCCGTTGTTATAAAGCCACCCCTACTGAGGAAAACCGGAATAAGTTTAAACAAGCTTGAAAGACCTGTAATGGTCATATTCGACGAACCAAATGTTTGCATGATCAGAAATTAAGGCAAAAAATACTACAATGTCCCAAAAGTGGTAAAAATGTTTTGTAATTTGTAAGAAACGTACGAAACACCACTTCATTATCGCTTTCAACGCTCGTCCACAAAGACACTACTTATGTAAGCCCGATTGATAAAGCCAATTTGCTTGCAGCACATTTTGTTGTTAATTTGACGCTACCGGATAGTGTCATGAGTCCTCCTGTTCTTGAAAGCGTAAATTATTCTATGGGACGAATCTTCTTTCGCACTCGTGCAGTCGAAAGAGTACTGAAAGACCTTGACATACACAAATCCGCTGGCCCGGATAGTATTCCCCCTATTGTTCTAAAGAGGTGTTCTTCAACGCTGACAAAACCACTACGTAAGCTTTTTCATCTGTCTTATCGACAATGCGTGCTTTTGATATTGATGAATTTCTTCTTCGTTGGATTAGAAATTACCTTTCTAACCATTCAATACAAGTTGTATTGGATAGTTTCAAGTCTGAAATTCATAAAATAAATGCTGGTGTCCCCCAGGGCTCCGTTTTGTCTCCGACTCTGTTCCTTATATTCATAAACGATTTTTTGTCTGTCACTTCTAATCCATTAAACTGTTTCGCCGAAGACAGTACCCTCAGCTTTTCATTTTTGTTTCTAAATTCACATCTTTGTCCTTCGGATGTGGAACTGCAACGACAAAATATGATAAGATCATTAAATTCAAACCTAAACAGCATTCATCAATGGGGATTCAAAAACCGCGTGGAATTTAATGTTTCGAAAACCCAATGCTGTTTTGTATCGTTAAAGCGAGATATACCCAAATTGCCATTATCCATGGATGGCACTTGCATCAATGAGACTGAAAACTTCGCTATTTTCGGTATGTGTGTCACCAACCACCTCTTGTGGAATGATCACATACGCGAAGTCGCCAAAAATGCCGCAAGTTGTTTGGGTTTCCTTAGGCGATGCAAGAAATATTTCACCCCTTCTTGAGTATAACTCTCATCTCTGGGCTGGTGCTCCTGCAACTTACTTATGCCTCTTTGATAGTATTGAACGTAGAGCATTTAAATTGATAAATGATAATATCATCATAAGTTCATTTACTTCGCTTGAACATCGTCGTAAGGTCTCTTGTCTGACCCTCTTTTTGCCGTTATTTTAACGGCTTATGCTCTAGTGATTTGCATTCCTCCCCTTAAACAGTTCAACCGTAATACTCGTGCTTCTAGGAATGTTCATCAGTATACCCTCGAGCCCAACTTCGGCCGTATTGTCAGAGATTCGTTCTTTAGCCGTACTAAGCGAATGTGGAATGCCTTACCACACTCTGTCTGTCCTAGTCATTGCAATATTCAGGAATTCAAAACCAATGTGCACCGACATCTCCTTTTAAACCCTCTCTCCTCTTCTCAGTGCTCACATTGTGCTACTGCATAATTAGGGTAGTAATATCCCCTTGAGTGTATGTTTATTAAAAAAAAGCTCCAATCTACGAGTAAGCAGACTGGAAGCGATAATAATAATAGACTCCCGAAAATTGGGTGCGAATAAACTACGCCAAAAAAAAAAACAGACAATTCTTGAGTCAGATTCTTTCTCATTTTCTGGGTTTTTGAATTTTTCTTTCAAAACAATTTCGTACATTTCTCCATGAAAGCAATAAAAACCCTCTAAACTATTGCGTGGTTTGTTGCCAAAAAATATTTTTAGAATATTTAGAAAACTGTAAGAATCTTTTGAATGCTTTCATATGAAGAAAGTCTACTAAATTAAATAGTAAGACTATACCTTGTTGGACAAAAGCGTTCTAAAATAATGTAATAACTAAAGTTGTCACTTTAGCAGTTGAGATGTGTACATTATGTTATTTAAATTTTGTAAGCCTTCTTAAAAGAACATTTTTAAGTTTTAAGTAAAAGCTCGTCTGTAGGTTAAGTGCGTGAAACCCCCCCCCCCCCTGATTAAAAATCTGGATCCGCCCTTGATCATTCAGTTAGTCTGAACTTGAGAAATGTCAAATGAAATGCAGAATAGAACTATACGTTGAAAATAAAAATAAAATGAAAAGAAAAGAAAGTAATCCTTTTAAACAAACAAGTCTGGTTAAGTTTAAAATATAGAGAATATGGGTCATAACACTGTTTACAAAATATTGTTGTACAAAATTCTTTATGCATAAAATACTGTATGATAGAAACTCAAAATTTTGATCATTAAAAAACTTCTGTTTTATTCTTGCCAATGCCATCTAAAGTTCTTTCTTGACGGGTACTGCCTCTTGAAAGGAATTGACAAATCTCCCAAGCTTAATTCTTTTCATAAAGAGTTCTTTTTCAAATTATTCAGACCTTCTTTTCGTTCTTGGTTCAGAGATCCGAAGTACGGACACTAGCTCGATAATGAATCTCTTTAAGTTGATCATGTAACTGTTGAGCAAATCGGTGGAAGTTTCTGACATTTTGGCTCCGTTGGAGTCTCCAGAAATTATTCT
>NW_026605787.1:0-56384 GCF_945859685.1 Eupeodes corollae
GACATGTACTAGAAAAAAGATACTCCTAATCAAGAATCTATCATTATAGACATAGATGAGTCATTTTGGAGCATCCTGAAGGATTTTTGATGTTCTAGACGAAAATCAAATCACACCCAAAACCATCACCTGATCATTCCCAACCCCCAAAATCGATCAAGACTTCAAATAGATACTTGACATGTACTAGAAAAAGATACTCATAATCAAGATCTATCATTATAGATGTAGATGAGTCATTTTGGAGCATCCTGAAGGATTTTTGATGTTCTAGGACGAAAATTAAATCACACCCAAAACCATCACCTGATCCTTCCCAACCCCCAAAATCGATCAAGACTTCAAAATAGATACTTGACATGTACTAGAAAAAGATACTCCTAAAATCAAGATCTATCATTATAGATATAGATGAGTCATTTTGGAGCATCCTGAAGGATTTTTGATGTTCTAGACGAAAATCAAATCACACCCAAAACCATCACCTGATCCTTCCCAACCCCCCAAAATCGATCAAGACTTCAAAATAGATACTTGACATGTACTAGAAAAAGATACTCCTAATCAAGATCTATCATTATAGATATAGATGAGTCATTTTGGAGCATCCTGAAGGATTTTTGATGTTCTAGACGAAAATCAAATCACACCCAAAACCATCACCTGATCCTTCCCAACCCCCAAAATCGATCAAGACTTCAAAATAGATACTTGACATGTACTAGAAAAAGATACTCCTAATCAAGATCTATCATTATAGATATAGATGAGTCATTTTGGAGCATCCTGAAGGATTTTTGATGTTCTAGACGAAATCAAATCACACCCCAAAACCATCACCTGATCCTTCCCAACCCCCAAAATCGATCAAGACTTCAAAATAGATACTTGACATGTACTAGAAAAAGATACTCCTAATCAAGATCTATCATTATAGATATAGATGAGTCATTTTGGAGCATCCTGAAGGATTTTTGATATTCTAGACGAAAATCAAATCACAACCCAAAACCATCACCTGATCCTTCCCAACCCCCAAAATCGATCAAGACTTCAAAATAGATACTTGACATGTACTAGAAAAAGATACTCCTAATCAAGATCTATCATTATAGATATAGATGAGTCATTTTGGAGCATCCTGAAGGATTTTTGATGTTCTAGACGAAAATCAAATCACACCCAAAACCATCACCTGATCCTTCCCAACCCCCAAAATCGATCAAGACTTCAAAATAGATACTTGACATGTACTAGAAAAAGATACTCCTAATCAAGATCTATCATTATAGATATAGATGAGTCATTTTGGAGCATCCTGAATGATTTTTGATGATCTAGACGAAAATCAAATCACACCCAAAAACCATCACCTGATCCTTCCCAACCCCCAAAATCGATCAAGACTTCAAAATAGATACTTGACATGTACTAGAAAAAGATACTCCTAATCAAGATCTATCATTATAGATATAAATGAGTCATTTTGGAGCATCCTGAAGGATTTTTGATGTTCTAGACGAAAATCAAATCACACCCAAAACCATCACCTGATCCTTCCCAACCCCAAAATCGATCAAGACTTCAAAATAGATACTTGACATGTACTAGAAAAAGATACTCACTAATCAAGATCTATCATTATAGATATAGATGAGTCATTTTGGAGCATCCTGAAGGATTTTTGATGTTCTAGACGAAAATCAAAATCACACCCAAAACCATCACCTGATCCTTCCCAACCCCCAAAATCGATCAAGACTTCAAAATAGATTACTTGACATGTACTAGAAAAAGATACTCCTAATCAAGATCTATCATTATAGATATAGATGAGTCATTTTGGAGCATCCTGAAGGATTTTTGATGTTCTAGACGAAAATCAAATCACACCCAAAACCATCACCTGATCCTTCCAACCCCCAAAATCGATCAAGGACTTCAAAATAGATACTTGACATGTACTAGAAAAAGATACTCCTAATCAAGATCTATCATTATAGATATAGATGAGTCATTTTGGAGCATCCTGAAGGATTTTTGATGTTCTAGACGAAAATCAAATCACACCCAAAACCATCACCTGATCCTTCCCAACCCCCAAAATCGATCAAGACTTCAAAATAGATACTTGACATGTACTAGAAAAAGATACTCCTAATCAAGATCTATCATTATAGATATAGATGAGTCATTTTTTTAGAATCCTGAAGGATTTTTGATGTTCTAGACGAAAATCAAATCACACCCAAAACCATCACCTGATCCTTCCCAACCCCCAAAATCGATCAAGACTTCAAAATAGATACTTGACATGTACTAGAAAAAGATACTCCTAATCAAGATCTATCATTATAGATATAGATGAGTCATTTTGGAGCATCCTGAAGGATTTTTGATGTTCTAGACGAAAATCAAATCACACCCAAAACCATCACCTGATCCTTCCCAACCCCCAAAATCGATCAAGACTTCAAAATAGATACTTGACATGTACTAGAAAAAGATACTCCTAATCAAGATCTATCATTATAGATATAGATGAGTCATTTTGGAGCATCCTGAAGGATTTTTGATGTTCTAGACGAAAATCAAAATCACACCCAAAACCATCACCTGATCCTTCCCAACCCCCAAAATCGATCAAGACATCAAAATAGATACTTGACATGTACTAGAAAAAGATACTCCTAATCAAGATCTATCATTATAGATATAGATGAGTCATTTTGGAGCATCCTGAAGGATTTTTGATATTCTAGACGAAAATCAAATCACACCCAAAAACCATCACCTGATCCTTCCCAACCCCCAAAAATCGATCAAGACTTCAAAATAGATACTTGACATGTACTAGAAAAAAGATACTCCTAATCAAGATCTATCATTATAGATATAGATGAGTCATTTTTGGAGCATCCTGAAGGATTTTTGATGTTCTAGACGAAAATCAAATCACACCCAAAACCATCACCTGATCCTTCCCAACCCCCAAAATCGATCAAGACTTCAAAATAGATACTTGACATGTACTAGAAAAAGATACTCCTAATCAAGATCTATCATTATAGATATAGATGAGTCATTTTGGAGCATCCTGAAGGATTTTTGATGTTCTAGACGAAAATCAAATCACACCCAAAACCATCACCTGATCCTTCCCAACCCCCAAAATCGATCAAGACTTCAAAATAGATACTTGACATGTACTAGAAAAAGATACTCCTAATCAAGATCTATCATTATAGATATAGATGAGTCATTTTTGGAGCATCCTGAAGGATTTTTGATGTTCTAGACGAAAATCAAATCACACCCAAAACCATCACCTGATCCTTCCCAACCCCCAAAATCGATCAAGACTTCAAAATAGATACTTGACATGTACTAGAAAAAGATACTCCTAATCAAGATCTATCATTATAGATATATGTAGATGAGTCATTTTGGAGCATCCTGAAGGATTTTTGATGTTCTAGACGAAAATCAAATCACACCCCAAAACCATCACCTGATCCTTCCCAACCCCCAAAATCGATTAAGACTTCAAAATAGATACTTGACATGTACTAGAAAAAGATACTCCTAATCAAGATCTATCATTATAGATATAGATGAGTCATTTTGGAGCATCCTGAAGGATTTTTGATGTTCTAGACGAAAATCAAATCACCACCCAAAACCATCACCTGATCCTTCCCAACCCCCAAAATCGATCAAGACTTCAAAATAGATACTTGACATGTACTAGAAAAAGATACCCTAATCAAGATCTATCATTATAGATATAGATGAGTCATTTTGGAGCGTCCTGAAGGATTTTTGATGTTCTAGACGAAAATCAAATCACACCCCAAAACCATCACCTGATCCTTCCCAACCCCCAAAATC
The DNA here is from genome assembly GCF_945859685.1 of Eupeodes corollae. NCBI lineage: Eukaryota > Metazoa > Arthropoda > Insecta > Diptera > Syrphidae > Eupeodes > Eupeodes corollae. Next base: position 3,892 of record NW_026605787.1, read on the forward strand.
GATCAAGACTTCAAAATAGATACTTGACATGTACTAGAAAAAGATACTCCTAATCAAGGTCTATCATTATAGATATAGATGAGTCATTTTGGAGCATCCTGAAGGATTTTTGATGTTCTAGACGAAAATCAAATCACACCCAAAACCATCACCTGATCCTTCCCAACCCCCAAAATCGATCAAGACTTCAAAATAGATACTTGACATGTACTAGAAAAAGATACTCCTAATCAAGATCTATCATTATAGATATAGATGAGTCATTTTGGAGCATCCTGAAGGATTTTTGATGTTCTAGACGAAAATCAAATCACAACCCCAAAACCATCACCTGATCCTTCCCAACCCCCAAAATCGATCAAGACTTCAAAATAGATACTTGACATGTACTAGAAAAAGATACTCCTAATCAAGATCTATCATTATAGATATAGATGAGTCATTTTGGAGCATCCTGAAGGATTTTTGATGTTCTAGACGAAAATCAAATCACACCCAAAACCATCACCTGATCCTTCCCAACCCCCAAAATCGATCAAGGACTTCAAAATAGATACTTGACATGTACTAGAAAAAGATACTCCTAATCAAGATCTATCATTATAGATATAGATGAGTCATTTTGGAGCATCCTGAAGGATTTTTGATGTTCTAGACGAAAATCAAATCACACCCAAAACCATCACCCTGATCCTTCCCAACCCCCAAAATCGATCAAGACTTCAAAATAGATACTTGACATGTACTAGAAAAAGATACTCCTAATCAAGATCTATCATTATAGATATAGATGAGTCATTTTGGAGCATCCTGAAGGATTTTTGATATTCTAGACGAAAATCAAATCACACCCAAAACCATCACCTGATCCTTCCCAACCCCCAAAATCGATCAAGACTTCAAAATAGATACTTGACATGTACTAGAAAAAGATACTCCTAATCAAGATCTATCATTATAGATATAGATGAGTCATTTTGGAGCATCCTGAAGGATTTTTGATGTTCTAGACGAAAATCAAATCACACCCAAAACCATCACCTGATCCTTCCCAACCCCCAAAATCGATCAAGACTTCAAAATAGATACTTGACATGTACTAGAAAAAGATACTCCTAATCAAGATCTATCATTATAGATATAGATGAGTCATTTTGGAGCATCCTGAAGGATTTTTGATGTTCTAGGACGAAATCAAATCACACCCAAAACCATCACCTGATCCTTCCCAACCCCCAAAATCGATCAAGACTTCAAAATAGATACTTGACATGTACTAGAAAAAGATACTCCTAATCAAGATCTATCATTATAGATATAGATGAGTCATTTTGGAGCATCCTGAAGGATTTTTGATGTTCTAGACGAAAATCAAATCACACCCAAAAACCATCACCTGATCCTTCCCCAACCCCCAAAATCGATCAAGACTTCAAAATAGATACTTGACATGTACTAGAAAAAGATACTCCTAATCAAGATCTATCATTATAGATATATGTAGATGAGTCATTTTGGAGCATCCTGAAGGATTTTTGATGTTCTAGACGAAAATCAAATCACACCCAAAACCATCACCTGATCCTTCCCAACCCCCAAAATCGATTAAGACTTCAAAATAGATACTTGACATGTACTAGAAAAAGATACTCCTAATCAAGATCTATCATTATAGATATAGATGAGTCATTTTGGAGCATCCTGAAGGATTTTTGATGTTCTAGACGAAAATCAAATCACACCCAAAAACCATCACACCTGATCCTTCCCAACCCCCAAAATCGATCAAGACTTCAAAATAGATACTTGACATGTACTAGAAAAAGATACTCCTAATCAAGATCTATCATTATAGATATAGATGAGTCATTTTGGAGCGTCCTGAAGGATTTTTGATGTTCTAGGACGAAAATCAAATCACACCCAAAACCATCACCTGATCCTTCCCAACCCCCAAAATCGATCAAGACTTCAAAATAGATACTTGACATGTACTAAGAAAAAGATACTTCTAATCAAGGTCTATAATTATAGATATAGATGAGTCATTTTGGAGCATCCTGAAGGATTTTTGATGTTCTAGGACGAAAATCAAATCACACCCAAAACCAATCACCTGATTCCTTCCCAACCCCCAAAAATCGATCAAGACTTCAAAATAGATACTTGACATGTACTAGAAAAAGATACTCCTAATCAAGATCTATCATTATAGATATAGATGAGTCATTTTGGAGCATCCTGAAGGATTTTTGATGTTCTAGGACGAAAATCAAATCACACCCAAAAACCATCACCTGATCCTTCCCAACCCCCCAAAATCGATCAAGAACTTCAAAATAGATACTTGACATGTACTAGAAAAAGATACTCCTAATCAAGATCTATCATTATAGATATAGATGAGTCATTTTGGAGCATCCTGAAGGATTTTTGATGTTCTAGACGAAAATCAAATCACACCCAAAAACCATCACCTGATCCTTCCCAACCCCCAAAATCGATCAAGACTTCAAAATAGATACTTGACATGTACTAGAAAAAGATACTCCTAATCAAGATCTATCATTATAGATATAGATGAGTCATTTTGGAGCATCCTGAAGGATTTTTGATGTTCTAGACGAAAATCAAATCACACCCAAAACCATCACCTGATCCTTCCCAACCCCCAAAATCGATCAAGACTTCAAAATAGATACTTGACATGTACTAGAAAAAGATACTCCTAATCAAGATCTATCATTATAGATATAGATGAGTCATTTTGGAGCATCCTGAAGGATTTTTGATGTTCTAGACGAAAAATCAAATCACACCCAAAACCATCACCTGATCCTTCCCAACCCCCAAAATCGATCAAGACTTCAAAATAGATACTTGACATGTACTAGAAAAAGATACTCCTAATCAAGATCTATCATTATAGATATAGATGAGTCATTTTGGAGCATCCTGAAGGATTTTTGATGTTCTAGACGAAAATCAAATCACACCCAAAAACCATCACCTGATCCTTCCCAACCCCCAAAATCGATCAAGACTTTAAAATAGATACTTGACATGTACTAGAAAAAGATACTCCTTATCAAGATCTATCATTATAGATATAGAAGAGTCATTTTGGAGCATCCTGAAGGATTTTTGATGTTCTAGACGAAAATCAAATCACACCCCAAAACCATCACCTGATCCTTCCCAACCCCCAAAATCGATCAAGACTTCAAAATAGATACTTGACATGTACTAGAAAAAGATACTCCTAATCAAGATCTATCATTATAGATATAGATGAGTCATTTTGGAGCATCCTGAAGTATTTTTGATGTTCTAGACGAAAATCAAATCACACCCAAAACCATCACCTGATCCTTCCCAACCCCCAAAATCGATCAAGACTTCAAAATAGATACTTGACATGTACTAGAAAAAGATACTCCTAATCAAGATCTATCATTATAGATATAGATGAGTCATTTTGGAGCATCCTGAAGGATTTTTGATGTTCTAGACGAAAATCAAATCACACCCAAAACCATCACCTGATCCTTCCCAACCCCCCAAAATCGATCAAGACTTCAAAATAGATACTTGACATGTACTAGAAAAAGATACTCCTAATCAAGATCTATCATTATAGATATAGATGAGTCATTTTGGAGCATCCTGAAGGATTTTTTGATGTTCTAGACGAAAATCAAATCACACCCCAAAACCATCACCTGATCCTTCCCAACCCCCAAAATCGATCAAGACTTCAAAATAGATACTTGACATGTACTAGAAAAAGATACTCCTAATCAAGATCTATCATTATAGATATAGATGAGTCATTTTGGAGCATCCTGAAGGATTTTTGATGTTCTAGACGAAAATCAAATCACACCCAAAACCATCACCTGATCCTTCCCAACCCCCAAAATCGATCAAGACTTCAAAATAGATACTTGACATGTACTAGAAAAAGATACTCCTAATCAAGATCTATCATTATAGATATAGATGAGTCATTTTTGGAGCATCCTGAAGGATTTTTGATGTTCTAGACGAAAATCAAATCACACCCAAAACCATCACCTGATCCTTCCCAACCCCCAAAGTCGATCAAGACTTCAAAATACATGCTTGACATGTACTAGAAAAAGATACTCCTAATCAAGATCTATCATTATAGATATAGATGAGTCATTTTGGAGCATCCTGAAGGATTTTTGATGTTCTAGACGAAAATCAAATCACACCCAAAACCATCACCTGATCCTTCCCAACCCCCAAAATCGATCAAGACTTCAAAATAGATACTTGACATGTACTAGGAAAAGATACTCCTAATCAAGATCTATCATTATAGATATAAATGAGTCATTTTGGAGCATCCTGAAGGATTTTTGGATGTTCTAGACGAAAATCAAATCACACCCAAAACCATCACCTGATCCTTCCCAACCCCCAAAATCGATCAAGACTTCAAAATAGATACTTGACATGTTCTAGAAAAAGATACTCCTAATCAAGATCTATCATTATAGATATAGATGAGTCATTTTGGAGCATCCTGAAGGATTTTTGATGTTCTAGACGAAAATCAAATCACACCCCAAAACCATCACCTGATCCTTTCCAACCCCCAAAAATCGATCAAGACTTCAAAATAGATACTTGACATGTACTAGAAAAAGATACTCCTAATTAAGATCTATCATTATAGATATAGATGAGTCATTTTGGAGCATCCTGAAGGATTTTTGATGTTCTAGACGAAAATCAAATCACACCCAAAACCATCACCTGATCCTTCCCAACCCCCAAAATCGATCAAGACTTCAAAATAGATACTTGACATGTACTAGAAAAAGATACTCCTAATCAAGATCTATCATTATAGATATAGATGAGTCATTTTGGAGCATCCTGAAGGATTTTTGATGTTCTAGACGAAAAATCAAATCACACCCAAAAACCATCACCTGATCCTTCCCAACCCCCAAAATCGATCAAGACTTCAAATAGATACTTGACATGTACTAGAAAAAGATACTCCTAATCAAGATCTATCATTATAGATATAGATGAGTCATTTTGGAGCATCCTGAAGGATTTTTGATGTTCTAGACGAAAAACAAATCACACCCAAAACCATCACCTGATCCTTCCCAACCCCCAAAATCGATCAAGACTTCAAAATAGATACTTGACATGTACTAGAAAAAGATACTCCTAATCAAGATCTATCATTATAGATATAGATGAGTCATTTTGGAGCATCCTGAAGGATTTTTGATGTTCTAGAACGAAAATCAAATCACACCCAAAACCATCACCTGATCCTTCCCAACCCCCAAAATCGATCAAGACTTCAAAATAGATACTTGACATGTACTAGAAAAAGATACTCCTAATCAAGATCTATCATTATAGATATAGATGAGTCATTTTGGAGCATCCTGAAGGATTTTTGATGTTCTAGAACGAAAATCAAATCACACCCAAAACCATCACCTGATCCTTCCCAACCCCCAAAATCGATCAAGACTTCAAAAATAGATACTTGACATGTACTAGAAAAAGATACTCCTAATCAAGATCTATCATTATAGATATAGATGAGTCATTTTGGAGCATCCTGAAGGATTTTTGATGTTCTAGACGAAAATCAAATCACACCCAAAACCATCACCTGATCCTTCCCAACCCCCAAAATCGATCAAGACTTCAAAATAGATACTTGACATGTACTAGAAAAAGATACTCCTAATCAAGATCTATCATTATAGATATAGATGAGTCATTTTGGAGCATCCTGAAGGATTTTTGATGTTCTAGACGAAAATCAAATCACATCCCAAAACCCAATCACCTGATCCTTCCCAACCCCCAAAAATCGATCAAGACTTCAAAATAGATACTTTGACATGTACTAGAAAAAGATACTCCTAATCAAGATCTATCATTATAGATATAGATGAGTCATTTTGGAGCATCCTGAAGGATTTTTGATGTTCTAGACCGAAAATCAAATCACACCCAAAACCATCACCTGATCCTTCCCAACCCCCAAAAATCGATCAAGACTTCAAAATAGATACTTGACATGTACTAGAAAAAGATACTCCTAATCAAGATCTATCATTATGGATATAGATGAGTCATTTTGGAGCATCCTGAAGGATTTTTGATGTTCTAGACGAAAATCAAATCACACCCAAAACCATCACCTGATCCTTCCCAACCCCCAAAATCAATCAAGACTTCAAAAATAGATACTTGACATGTACTAGAAAAAGATACTCCTAATCAAGATCTATCATTATAGATATAGATGAGTCATTTTGGAGCATCCTGAAGGATTTTTGATGTTCTAGACGAAAATCAAATCACACCCAAAACCATCACCTGATCCTTCCCAACCCCCAAAATCGATCAAGACATTCAAAATAGATACTTGACATGCACTAGAAAAAGATACTCCTAATCAAGATCTATCATTATAGATATAGTTGAGTCATATTTGGAGCATCCTCGAAGGATTTTTGATGTTCTAGACGAAAATCAAATCACACCCAAAAACCATCACCTGATCCTTCCCAACCCCCAAAATCGATCAAGACTTCAAAATAGATACTTGACATGTACTAGAAAAAGATACTCCTAATCAAGATCTATCATTATAGATATAGATGAGTCATTTTGGAGCATCCTGAAGGATTTTTGATGTTCTAGACGAAAATCAAATCACACCCAAAACCATCACCTGATCCTTTCCCAACCCCCAAAATTCGATCAAGACTTCAAAATAGATACTTGACATGTACTAGAAAACGATACTTCTAATCAAGATCTATCATTATAGATATAGATGAGTCATTTTGAGCATCCTGAAGGATTTTTGATGTTCTAGACGAAAATTCAAAATCACACCCAAAACCATCACCTGATCCTTCCCAACCCCCAAAATCGATCAAGACTTCAAAATAGATACTTGACATGTACTAGAAAAAGATACTCTAATCAAGATCTATCTATTATAGATATAGATGAGTCATTTTGGAGCATCCTGAGGATTTTTGATGTTCTAGACGAAAATCAAATCACACCCAAAACCATCACCTGATCCTTCCCAACCCCCAAAATCGATCAAGACTTCAAAATAGATACTTGACATGTACTAGAAAAAGATACTCCTAATCAAGATCTATCATTATATATATAGATGAGTCATTTTGGAGCATCCTGAAGGATTTTTTGATGTTCTAGACGAAAATCAAATCACACCCAAAACCATCACCTGATCCTTACCCAACCCCCAAAATCGACTCAGACTTCAAAATAGATACTTGACATGTACTAGAAAAAGAATACTCCTAATCAAGATCTATCATTATAGATATAGATGAGTCATTTTGGAGCATCCTGAAGGATTTTTGATGTTCTAGACGAAAATCAAATCACACCCAAAACCATCACCTGATCCTTCCCAACCCCCAAAATCGATCAAGACTTCAAAATAGATACTTGACATGTACTAGAAAAAGATACTCCTAATCAAGATCTATCATTATAGATATAGATGAGTCATTTTGGAGCATCCTGAAGGATTTTTGATGTTCTAGACGAAAATCAAATCACACCCAAAACCATCACCTGATCCTTCCCAACCCCCAAAATCGATCAAGACTTCAAAATAGATACTTGACATGTACTAGAAAAAGATACTCCTAATCAAGATCTATCATTATAGATATAGATGAGTCATTTTGGAGCATCCTGAAGGATTTTTGATGTTCTAGACGAAAATCAAATCACACCCAAAACCATCACCTGATCCTTCCCAACCCCCAAAATCGATCAAGACTTCAAAATAGATACTTGACATGTACTAGAAAAAGATACTCCTAATCAAGATCTATCATTATAGATATAGATGAGTCATTTTGGAGCATCCTGAAGGATTTTTGATGTTCTAGACGAAAATCAAATCACACCCAAAACCATCACCTGATCCTTCCCAACCCCCAAAATCGATCAAGACTTCAAAATAGATACTTGACATGTACTAGAAAAAGATACTCCTAATCAAGATCTATCATTATAGATATAGATGAGTCATTTTGGAGCATCCTGAAGGATTTTTGATGTTCTAGACGAAAATCAAATCACACCCAAAACCATCACCTGATCCTTCCCAACCCCCAAAATCGATCAAGACTTCAAAATAGATACTTGACATGTACTAGAAAAAGATACTCCTAATCAAGATCTATCATTATAGATATAGATGAGTCATTTTGGAGCATCCTGAAGGATTTTTGATGTTCTAGACGAAAATCAAATCACACCCAAAACCATCACCTGATCCTTCCCAACCCCCAAAATCGATCAAGACTTCAAAATAGATACTTGACATGTACTAGAAAAAGATACTCCTAATCAAGATCTATCATTATAGATATAGATGAGTCATTTTGGAGCATCCTGAAGGATTTTTGATGTTCTAGAGACGAAAATCAAATCACACCCAAAACCATCACCTGATCCTTCCCAACCCCCAAAATCGATCAAGACTTCAAAATAGATACTTGACATGTACTAGAAAAAGATACTCCTAATCAAGATCTATCATTATAGATATAGATGAGTCATTTTGGAGCATCCTGAAGGATTTTTGATGTTCTAGACGAAAATCAAATCACACCCAAAACCATCACCTGATCCTTCCCAACCCCCAAAATCGATCAAGACTTCAAAATAGATACTTGACATGTACTAGAAAAAGATACTCCTAATCAAGATCTATCATTATAGATATAGATGAGTCATTTTGGAGCATCCTGAAGGATTTTTGATGTTCTAGACGAAAATCAAATCACACCCAAAACCATCACCTGATCCTTCCCAACCCCCAAAATCGATCAAGACTTCAAAATAGATACTTGACATGTACTAGAAAAAGATACTCCTAATCAAGATCTATCATTATAGATATAGATGAGTCATTTTGGAGCATCCTGAAGGATTTTTGATGTTCTAGACGAAAATCAAATCACACCCAAAACCATCACCTGATCCTTCCCAACCCCCAAAATCGATCAAGACTTCAAAATAGATACTTGACATGTACTAGAAAAAGATACTCCTAATCAAGATCTATCATTATAGATATAGATGAGTCATTTTGGAGCATCCTGAAGGATTTTTGATGTTCTAGACGAAAATCAAATCACACCCAAAACCATCACCTGATCCTTCCCAACCCCCAAAATCGATCAAGACTTCAAAATAGATACTTGACATGTACTAGAAAAAGATACTCCTAATCAAGATCTATCATTATAGATATAGATGAGTCATTTTGGAGCATCCTGAAGGATTTTTGATGTTCTAGACGAAAATCAAATCACACCCAAAACCATCACCTGATCCTTCCCAACCCCCAAAATCGATCAAGACTTCAAAATAGATACTTGACATGTACTAGAAAAAGATACTCCTAATCAAGATCTATCATTATAGATATAGATGAGTCATTTTGGAGCATCCTGAAGGATTTTTGATGTTCTAGACGAAAATCAAATCACACCCAAAACCATCACCTGATCCTTCCCAACCCCCAAAATCGATCAAGACTTCAAAATAGATACTTGACATGTACTAGAAAAAGATACTCCTAATCAAGATCTATCATTATAGATATAGATGAGTCATTTTGGAGCATCCTGAAGGATTTTTGATGTTCTAGACGAAAATCAAATCACACCCAAAACCATCACCTGATCCTTCCCAACCCCCAAAATCGATCAAGACTTCAAAATAGATACTTGACATGTACTAGAAAAAGATACTCCTAATCAAGATCTATCATTATAGATATAGATGAGTCATTTTGGAGCATCCTGAAGGATTTTTGATGTTCTAGACGAAAATCAAATCACACCCAAAACCATCACCTGATCCTTCCCAACCCCCAAAATCGATCAAGACTTCAAAATAGATAAGATACTTGACATGTACTAGAAAAAGATACTCCTAATCAAGATCTATCATTATAGATATAGATGAGTCATTTTGGAGCATCCTGAAGGATTTTTGATGTTCTAGACGAAAATCAAATCACACCCAAAACCATCACCTGATCCTTTCCCAACCCCCAAAATCGATCAAGACTTCAAAATAGATACTTGACATGTACTAGAAAAAAGATACTCCTAATCAAGATCTATCATTATAGATATAGATGAGTCATTTTGGAGCATCCTGAAGGATTTTTGATGTTCTAGACGAAAATCAAATCACACCCAAAACCATCACCTGATCCTTCCCAACCCCCAAAATCGATCAAGACTTCAAAATAGATACTTGACATGTACTAGAAAAAGATACTCCTAATCAAGATCTATCATTATAGATATAGATGAGTCATTTTGGAGCATCCTGAAGGATTTTTGATGTTCTAGACGAAAATCAAATCACACCCAAAACCATCACCTGGTCCTTCCCAACCCCCAAAATCGATCAAGACTTCAAAATAGATACTTGACATGTACTAGAAAAAGATACTCCTAATCAAGATCTATCATTATAGATATAGATAAGTCATTTTGGAGCATCGTGAAGGATTTTTGATGTTCTAGACGAAATCAAATCACACCCAAAACCATCACCTGATCTTTCCCAACCCCCAAAATCGATCAAGACTTCAAAATAGATACTTGACATGTACTAGAAAAAGATACTCCTAATCAAGATCTATCATTATAGATATAGATGAGTCATTTTGGAGCATCCTGAAGGATTTTTGATGTTCTAAGACGAAAATCAAATCACACCCAAAACCATCACCTGATCCTTCCCAACCCCCAAAATCGATCAAGACTTCAAAATAGATACTTGACATGTACTAGAAAAAGATACTCCTAATCAAGATCTATCATTATAGATATAGATGAGTCATTTTGGAGCATCCTGAAGGATTTTTGATGTTCTAGACGAAAATCAAATCACACCCAAAAACCATCACCTGATCCTTCCCAACCCCCAAAATCGATCAAGACTTCAAAATAGATACTTGACATGTACTAGAAAAAGATACTCCTAATCAAGATCTATCATTATAGATATAGATGAGTCATTTTGGAGCATCCTGAAGGATTTTTGATGTTCTAGACGAAAATCAAATCACACCCAAAACCATCACCTGATCCTTCCCAACCCCCAAAATCGATCAAGACTTCAAAATAGATACTTGACATGTACTAGAAAAAGATACTCCTAATCAAGATCTATCATTATAGATATAGATGAGTCATTTTGGAGCATCCTGAAGGATTTTTGATGTTCTAGACGAAAATCAAATCACACCCAAAACCATCACCTGATCCTTCCCAACCCCCAAAATCGATCAAGACTTCAAAATAGATACTTGACATGTACTAGAAAAAGATACTCCTAATCAAGATCTATCATTATAGATATAGATGAGTCATTTTGGAGCATCCTGAAGGATTTTTGATGTTCTAGACGAAAATCAAATCACACCCAAAACCATCACCTGATCCTTCCCAACCCCCAAAATCGATCAAGACTTCAAAATAGATACTTGACATGTACTAGAAAAAGATACTCCTAATCAAGATCTATCATTATAGATATAGATGAGTCATTTTGGAGCATCCTGAAGGATTTTTGATGTTCTAGACGAAAATCAAATCACACCCAAAACCATCACCTGATCCTTCCCAACCCCCAAAATCGATCAAGACTTCAAAATAGATACTTGACATGTACTAGAAAAAGATACTCCTAATCAAGATCTATCATTATAGATATAGATGAGTCATTTTGGAGCATCCTGAAGGATTTTTGATGTTCTAGACGAAAATCAAATCACACCCAAAACCATCACCTGATCCTTCCCAACCCCCAAAATCGATCAAGACTTCAAAATAGATACTTGACATGTACTAGAAAAAGATACTCCTAATCAAGATATATCATTATAGATATAGATGAGTCATTTTGGAGCATCCTGAAGGATTTTTGATGTTCTAGACGAAAATCAAATCACACCCAAAACCATCACCTGATCCTTCCCAACCCCCAAAATCGATCAAGACTTCAAAATAGATACTTGACATGTACTAGAAAAAGATACTCCTAATCAAGATCTATCATTATAGATATAGATGAGTCCTTTTGGAGCATCCTGAAGGATTTTTGATGTTCTAGACGAAAATCAAATCACACCCAAAACCATCACCTGATCCTTCCCAACCCCCAAAATCGATCAAGACTTCAAAATAGATACTTGACATGTACTAGAAAAAGATACTCCTAATCAAGATCTATCATTATAGATATAGATGAGTCATTTTGGAGCATCCTGAAGGATTTTTGATGTTCTAGACGAAAATCAAATCACACCCAAAACCATCACCTGATCCTTCCCAACCCCCAAAATCGATCAAGACTTCAAAATAGATACTTGACATGTACTAGAAAAAGATACTCCTAATCAAGATCTATCATTATAGATATAGATGACTCATTTTGGAGCATCCTGAAGGATTTTTGATGTTCTAGACGAAAATCAAATCACACCCAAAACCATCACCTGATCCTTCCCAACCCCCAAAATCGATCAAGACTTCAAAATAGATACTTGACATGTACTAGAAAAAGATACTCCTAATCAAGATCTATCATTATAGATATAGATGAGTCATTTTGGAGCATCCTGAAGGATTTTTTATGTTCTAGACGAAAATCAAATCACACCCAAAACCATCACCTGATCCTTCCCAACCCCCAAAATCGATCAAGACTTCAAAATAGATACTTGACATGTACTAGAAAAAGATACTCCTAATCAAGATCTATCATTATAGATATAGATGAGTCATTTTGGAGCATCCTGAAGGATTTTTGATGTTCTAGACGAAAATCAAATCACACCCAAAACCATCACCTGATCCTTCCCAACCCCCAAAATCGATCAAGACTTCAAAATAGATACTTGACATGTACTAGAAAAAGATACTCCTAATTAGGATCTATCATTATAGATATAGATGAGTCATTTTGGAGCATCCTGAAGGATTTTTGATGTTCTAGGCGAAAATCAAATCACACCCAAAACCATCACCTGATCCTTCCCAACCCCCAAAATCGATCAAGACTTCAAAATAGATACTTGACATGTACTAGAAAAAGATACTCCTAATCAAGATCTATAATTATAGATATAGATGAGTCATTTTAGAGCATCCTGAAGGATTTTTGATGTTCTAGACGAAAATCAAATCACACCCAAAACCATCACCTGATCCTTCCCAACCCCCAAAATCGATCAAGACTTCAAAATAGATACTTGACATGTACTAGAAAAAGATACTCCTAATCAAGATCTATCATTATAGATATAGATGAGTCATTTTGGAGCATCCTGAAGGATTTTTGATGTTCTAGACGAAAATCAAATCACACCCAAAACCATCACCTGATCCTTCCCAACCCCCAAAATCGATCAAGACTTCAAAATAGATACTTGACATGTACTAGAAAAAGATACTCCTAATCAAGATCTATCATTATAGATATAGATGAGTCATTTTGGAGCATCCTGAAGGATTTTTGATGTTCTAGACGAAAATCAAATCACACCCAAAACCATCACCTGATCCTTCCCAACCCCCAAAATCGATCAAGACTTCAAAATAGATACTTGACATGTACTAGAAAAAGATACTCCTAATCAAGATCTATCATTATAGATATAGATGAGTCATTTTGGAGCATCCTGAAGGATTTTTGATGTTCTAGACGAAAATCAAATCACACCCAAAACCATCACCTGATCCTTCCCAACCCCCAAAATCGATCAAGACTTCAAAATAGATACTTGACATGTACTAGAAAAATATACTCCTAATCAAGATCTATCATTATAGATATAGATGAGTCATTTTGGAGCATCCTGAAGGATTTTTGATGTTCTAGACGAAAATCAAATCACACCCAAAACCATCACCTGATCCTTCCCAACCCCCAAAATCGATCAAGACTTCAAAATAGATACTTGACATGTACTAGAAAAAGATACTCCTAATCAAGATCTATCATTATAGATATAGATAAGTCATTTTGGAGCATCCTGAAGGATTTTTGATGTTCTAGACGAAAATCAAATCACACCCAAAACCATCACCTGATCCTTCCCAACCCCCAAATCGATCAAGACTTCAAAATAGATACTTGACATGTACTAGAAAAAGATACTCCTAATCAAGATCTATCATTATAGATATAGATGAGTCATTTTGGAGCATCCTGAAGGATTTTTGATGTTCTAGACGAAAATCAAATCACACCCAAAACCATCACCTGATCCTTCCCAACCCCCAAAATCGATCTAGACTTCAAAATAGATACTTGACATGTACTAGAAAAAGATACTCCTAATCAAGATCTATCATTATAGATATAGATGAGTCATTTTGGAGCATCCTGAAGGATTTTTGATGTTCTAGTCGAAAATCAAATCACACCCAAAACCATCACCTGATCCTTCCCAACCCCCAAAATCGATCAAGACTTCAAAATAGATACTTGACATGTACTAGAAAAAGATACTCCTAATCAAGATCTATCATTATAGATATAGATGAGTCATTTTGGAGCATCCTGAAGGATTTTTGATGTTCTAGACGAAAATCAAATCACACCCGAAACCATCACCTGATCCTTCTTAACCCCCAAAATCGATCAAGACTTCAAAATAGATACTTGACATGTACTAGAAAAAGATACTCCTAATCAAGATCTATAACTATAGATATAGATGAGTCATTTTGGAGCATCCTGAAGGATTTTTGATGTTCTAGACGAAAATCAAATCACACCCAAAACCATCACCTGATCCTTCCCAACCCCCAAAATCGATCAAGACTTCAAAATAGATACTTGACATGTACTAGAAAAAGATACTCCTAATCAAAATCTATCATTATAGATATAGATGAGTCATTTTGGAGCATCCTGAAGGATTTTTGATGTTCTAGACGAAAATCAAATCACACCCAAAACCATCACCTGATCCTTCCCAACCCCCAAAATCGATCAAGACTTCAAAATAGATACTTGACATGTACTAGAAAAAGATACTCCTAATCAAGATCTATCATTATAGATATAGATGAGTCATTTTGGAGCATCCTGAAGGATTTTTGATGTTCTAGACGAAAATCAAATCACACCCAAAACCATCACCTGATCCTTCCCAACCCCCAAAATCGATCAAGACTTCAAAATAGATACTTGACATGTACTAGAAAAAGATACTCCTAATCAAGATCTATCATTATAGATATAGATGAGTCATTTTGGAGCATCCTGAAGGATTTTTGATGTTCTAGACGAAAATCAAATCACACCCAAAACCATCACCTGATCCTTCCCAACCCCCAAAATCGATCAAGACTTCAAAATAGATACTTGACATGTACTAGAAAAAGATACTCCTAATCAAGATCTATCATTATAGATATAGATGAGTCATTTTGGAGCATCCTGAAGGATTTTTGATGTTCTAGACGAAAATCAAATCACACCCAAAACCATCACCTGATCCTTCCCAACCCCCAAAATCGATCAAGACTTCAAAATAGATACTTGACATGTACTAGAAAAAGATACTCCTAATCAAGATCTATCATTATAGATATAGATGAGTCATTTTGGAGCATCCTGAAGGATTTTGATGTTCTAGACGAAAATCAAATCACACCCAAAACCATCACCTAATCCTTCCCAACCCCCAAAATCGATCAAGACTTCAAAATAGATACTTGACATGTACTAGAAAAAGATACTCCTAATCAAGATCTATCATTATAGATATAGATGAGTCATTTTGGAGCATCCTGAAGGATTTTTGATGTTCTAGACGAAAATCAAATCACACCCAAAACCATCACCTGATCCTTCCCAACCCCCAAAATCGATCAAGACTTCAAAATAGATACTTGACATGTACTAGAAAAAGATACTCCTAATCAAGATCTATCATTATAGATATAGATGAGTCATTTTGGAGCATCCTGAAGGATTTTTGATGTTCTAGACGAAATCAAATCACACCCAAAACCATCACCTGATCCTTCCCAACCCCCAAAATCGATCAAGACTTCAAATAGATACTTGACATGTACTAGAAAAAGATACTCCTAATCAAGATCTATCATTATAGATATAGATGAGTCATTTTGGAGCATCCTGAAGGATTTTTGATGTTCTAGACGAAAATCAAATCACACCCAAAACCATCACCTGATCCTTCCCAACCCCCAAAATCGATCAAGACTTCAAAATAGATACTTGACATGTACTAGCAAAAGATACTCCTAATCAAGATCTATCATTATAGATATAGATGAGTCATTTTGGAGCATCCTGAAGGATTTTTGATGTTCTAGACGAAAATCAAATCACACCCAAAACCATCACCTGATCCTTCCCAACCCCCAAAATCGATCAAGACTTCAAAATAGATACTTGACATGTACTAGAAAAAGATACTCCTAATCAAGATCTATCATTATAGATATAGATGAGTCAATTTTGGAGCATCCTGAAGGATTTTTGATGTTCTAGACGAAAATCAAATCACACCCAAAACCATCACCTGATCCTTCCCAACCCCCAAAATCGATCAAGACTTCAAAATAGATACTTGACATGTACTAGAAAAAGATACTCCTAATCAAGATCTATCATTATAGATATAGATGAGTCATTTTGGAGCATCCTGAAGGATTTTTGATGTTCTAGACGAAAATCAAATCACACCCAAAACCATCACCTGATCCTTCCCAACCCCCAAAATCGATCAAGACTTCAAAATAGATACTTGACATGTACTAGAAAAAGATACTCCTAATCAAGATCTATCATTATAGATATAGATGAGTCATTTTGGAGCATCCTGAAGGATTTTTGATGTTCTAGACGAAAATCAAATCACACCCAAAACCATCACCTGATCCTTCCCAACCCCCAAAATCGATCAAGACTTCAAAATAGATACTTGACATGTACTAGAAAAAGATACTCCTAATCAAGATCTATCATTATAGATATAGATGAGTCATTTTGGAGCATCCTGAAGGATTTTTGATGTTCTAGACGAAAATCAAATCACACCCAAAACCATCACCTGATCCTTCCCAACCCCCAAAATCGATCAAGACTTCAAAATAGATACTTGACATGTACTAGAAAAAGATACTCCTAATCAAGATCTATCATTATAGATATAAATGAGTCATTTTGGAGCATCCTGAAGGATTTTTGATGTTCTAGACGAAAATCAAATCACACCCAAAACCATCACCTGATCCTTCCCAACCCCCAAAATCGATCAAGACTTCAAAATAGATACTTGACATGTACTAGAAAAAGATACTCCTAATCAAGATCTATCATTATAGATATAGATGAGTCATTTTGGAGCATCCTGAAGGATTTTTGATGTTCTAGACGAAAATCAAATCACAAACAAAACCATCACCTGATCCTTCCCAACCCCCAAAATCCATCAAGACTTCAAAATAGATACTTGACATGTACTAGAAAAAGATACTCCTAATCAAGATCTATCATTATAGATATAGATGAGTCATTTTGGAGCATCCTGAAGGATTTTTGATGTTCTAGACGAAAATCAAATCACACCCAAAACCATCACCTGATCCTTCCCAACCCCCAAAATCGATCAAGACTTCAAAATAGATACTTGACATGTACTAGAAAAAGATACTCCTAATCAAGATCTATAATTATAGATAAAATGAGTCATTTTGGAGCATCCTGAAGGATTTTTGATGTTCTAGACGAAAATCAAATCACACCCAAAACCATCACCTGATCCTTCCCAACCCCCAAAATCGATCAAGACTTCAAAATAGATACTTGACATGTACTAGAAAAAGATACTCCTAATCAAGATCTATCATTATAGATATAGATGAGTCATTTTGGAGCATCCTGAAGGATTTTTGATGTTCTAGACGAAAATCAAATCACACCCAAAACCATCACCTGATCCTTTCCAACCCCCAAAATCGATCAAGACTTCAAAATAGATACTTGACATGTACTAGAAAAAGATACTCCTAATCAAGATCTATCATTATAGATATAGATGAGTCATTTTGGAGCATCCTGAAGGATTTTTGATGTTCTAGACGAAAATCAAATCACACCCAAAACCATCACCTGATCCTTCCCAACCCCCAAAATCGATCAAGACTTCAAAATAGATACTTGACATGTACTAGAAAAAGATACTCCTAATCAAGATCTATCATTATAGATATAGATGAGTCATTTTGGAGCATCCTGAAGGATTTTTGATGTTCTAGACGAAAATCAAATCACACCCAAAACCATCACCTGATCCTTCCCAACCCCCAAAATCGATCAAGACTTCAAAATAGATACTTGACATGTACTAGAAAAAGATACTCCTAATCAAGATCTATCATTATAGATATAGATGAGTCATTTTGGAGCATCCTGAAGGATTTTTGATGTTCTAGACGAAAATCAAATCACACCCAAAACCATCACCTGATCCTTCCCAACCCCCAAAATCGATCAAGACTTCAAAATAGATACTTGACATGTACTAGAAAAAGATACTCCTAATCAAGATCTATCATTATAGATATAGATGAGTCATTTTGGAGCATCCTGAAGGATTTTTGATGTTCTAGACGAAAATCAAATCACACCCAAAACCATCACCTGATCCTTCCCAACCCCCAAAATCGATCAAGACTTCAAAATAGATACTTGACATGTACTAGAAAAAGATACTCCTAATCAAGATCTATCATTATAGATATAGATGAGTCATTTTGGAGCATCCTGAAGGATTTTTGATGTTCTAGACGAAAATCAAATCACACCCAAAACCATCATCTGATCCTTCCCAACCCCCAAAATCGATCAAGACTTCAAAATAGATACTTGACATGTACTAGAAAAAGATACTCCTAATCAAGATCTATCATTATAGATATAGATGAGTCATTTTGGAGCATCCTGAAGGATTTTTGATGTTCTAGACGAAAATCAAATCACACCCAAAACCATCACCTGATCCTTCCCAACCCCCAAAATCGATCAAGACTTCAAAATAGATACTTGACATGTACTAGAAAAAGATACTCCTAATCAAGATCTATAATTATAGATATAGATGAGTCATTTTGGAGCATCCTGAAGGATTTTTGATGTTCTAGACGAAAATCAAATCACACCCAAAACCATCACCTGATCCTTCCCAACCCCCAAAATCGATCAAGACTTCAAAATAGATACTTGACATGTACTAGAAAAAGATACTCCTAATCAAGATCTATCATTATAGATATAGATGAGTCATTTTGGAGCATCCTGAAGGATTTTTGATGTTCTAGACGAAAATCAAATCACACCCAAAACCATCACCTGATCCTTCCCAACCCCCAAAATCGATCAAGACTTCAAAATAGATACTTGACATGTACTAGAAAAAGATACTCCTAATCAAGATCTATCATTATAGATATAGATGAGTCATTTTGGAGCATCCTGAAGGATTTTTGATGTTCTAGACGAAAATCAAATCACACCCAAAACCATCACCTGATCCTTCCCAACCCCCAAAATCGATCAAGACTTCAAAATAGATACTTGACATGTACTAGAAAAAGATACTCCTAATCAAGATCTATCATTATAGATATAGATGAGTCATTTTGGAGCATCCTGAAGGATTTTTGATGTTCTAGACGAAAATCAAATCACACCCAAAACCATCACCTGATCCTTCCCAACCCCCAAAATCGATCAAGACTTCAAAATAGATACTTGACATGTACTAGAAAAAGATACTCCTAATCAAGATCTATCATTATAGATATAGATGAGTCATTTTGGAGCATCCTGAAGGATTTTTGATGTTCTAGACGAAAATCAAATCACACCCAAAACCATCACCTGATCCTTCCCAACCCCCAAAATCGATCAAGACTTCAAAATAGATACTTGACATGTACTAGAAAAAGATACTCCTAATCAAGATCTATCATTATAGATATAGATGAGTCATTTTGGAGCATCCTGAAGGATTTTTGATGTTCTAGACGAAAATCAAATCACACCCAAAACCATCACCTGATCCTTCCCAACCCCCAAAATCGATCAAGACTTCAAAATAGATACTTGACATGTACTATAAAAAGATACTCCTAATCAAGATCTATAATTATAGATATAGATGAGTCATTTTGGAGCATCCTGAAGGATTTTTGATGTTCTAGACGAAAATCAAATCACACCCAAAACCATCACCTGATCCTTCCCAACCCCCAAAATCGATCAAGACTTCAAAATAGATACTTGACATGTACTAGAAAAAGATACTCCTAATCAAGATCTATCATTATAGATATAGATGAGTCATTTTGGAGCATCCTGAAGGATTTTTGATGTTCTAGACGAAAATCAAATCACACAAAAAACCATCATCTGATCCTTCCCAACCCCCAAAATCGATCAAGACTTCAAAATAGATACTTGACATGTACTAGAAAAAGATACTCCTAATCAAGATCTATCATTATAGATATAGATGAGTCATTTTGGAGCATCCTGAAGGATTTTTGATGTTCTAGACGAAAATCAAATCACACCCAAAACCATCACCTGATCCTTCCCAACCCCCAAAATCGATCAAGACTTCAAAATAGATACTTGACATGTACTAGAAAAAGATACTCCTAATCAAGATCTATCATTATAGATATAGATGAGTCATTTTGGAGCATCCTGAAGGATTTTTGATGTTCTAGACGAAAATCAAATCACACCCAAAACCATCACCTGATCCTTCCCAACCCCCAAAATCGATCAAGACTTCAAAATAGATACTTGACATGTACTAGAAAAAGATACTCCCAATCAAGATCTATCATTATAGATATAGATGAGTCATTTTGGAGCATCCTGAAGGATTTTTGATGTTCTAGACGAAAATCAAATCACACCCAAAACCATCACCTGATCCTTCCCAACCCCCAAAATCGATCAAGACTTCAAAATAGATACTTGACATGTACTAGAAAAAGATACTCCTAATCAAGATCTATCATTATAGATATAGATGAGTCATTTTGGAGCATCCTGAAGGATTTTCGATGTTCTAGACGAAAATCAAATCACACCCAAAACCATCACCTGATCCTTCCCAACCCCCAAAATCGATCAAGACTTCAAAATAGATACTTGACATGTACTAGAAAAAGATACTCCTAATCAAGATCTATCATTATAGATATAGATGAGTCATTTTGGAGCATCCTGAAGGATTTTTGATGTTCTAGACGAAAATCAAATCACACCCAAAACCATCACCTGATCCTTCCCAACCCCCAAAATCGATCAAGACTTCAAAATAGATACTTGACATGTATTAGAAAAAGATACTCCTAATCAAGATCTATCATTATAGATATAGATGAGTCATTTTGGAGCATCCTGAAGGATTTTTGATGTTCTAGACGAAAATCAAATCACACCCAAAACCATCACCTGATCCTTCCCAACCCCCAAAATCGATCAAGACTTCAAAATAGATACTTGACATGTACTAGAAAAAGATACTCCTAATCAAGATCTATAATTATAGATATAGATGAGTCATTTTGGAGCATCCTGAAGGATTTTTGATGTTCTAGACGAAAATCAAATCACACCCAAAACCATCACCTGATCCTTCCCAACCCCCAAAATCGATCAAGACTTCAAAATAGATACTTGACATGTACTAGAAAAAGATACTCCTAATCAAGATCTATCATTATAGATATAGATGAGTCATTTTGGAGCATCCTGAAGGATTTTTGATGTTCTAGACGAAAATCAAATCACACCCAAAACCATCACCTGATCCTTCCCAACCCCCAAAATCGATCAAGACTTCAAAATAGATACTTGACATGTACTAGAAAAAGATACTCCTAATCAAGATCTATCATTATAGATATAGATGAGTCATTTTGGAGCATCCTGAAGGATTTTTGATGTTCTAGACGAAAATCAAATCACACCCAAAACCATCACCTGATCCTTCCCAACCCCCAAAATCGATCAAGACTTCAAAATAGATACTTGACATGTACTAGAAAAAGATACTCCTAATCAAGATCTATCATTATAGATATAGATGAGTCATTTTGGAGCATCCTGAAGGATTTTTGATGTTCTAGACGAAAATCAAATCACACCCAAAACCATCACCTGATCCTTCCCAACCCCCAAAATCGATCAAGACTTCAAAATAGATACTTGACATGTACTAGAAAAAGATACTCCTAATCAAGATCTATCATTATAGATATAGATGAGTCATTTTGGAGCATCCTGAAGGATTTTTGATGTTCTAGACGAAAATCAAATCACACCCAAAACCATCACCTGATCCTTCCCAACCCCCAAAATCGATCAAGACTTCAAAATAGATACTTGACATGTACTAGAAAAAGATACTCCTAATCAAGATCTATCATTATAGATATAGATGAGTCATTTTGGAGCATCCTGAAGGATTTTTGATGTTCTAGACGAAAATCAAATCACACCCAAAACCATCACCTGATCCTTCCCAACCCCCAAAATCGATCAAGACTTCAAAATAGATACTTGACATGTACTAGAAAAAGATACTCCTAATCAAGATCTATAATTATAGAAATAGATGAGTCATTTTGGAGCATCCTGAAGGATTTTTGATGTTCTAGACGAAAATCAAATCACACCCAAAACCATCACCTGATCCTTCCCAACCCCCAAAATCGATCAAGACTTCAAAATAGATACTTGACATGTACTAGAAAAAGATACTCCTAATCAAGATCTATCATTATAGATATAGATGAGTCATTTTGGAGCATCCTGAAGGATTTTTGATGTTCTAGACGAAAATCAAATCACACCCAAAACCATCACCTGATCCTTCCCAACCCCCAAAATCGATCAAGACTTCAAAATAGATACTTGACATGTACTAGAAAAAGATACTCCTAATCAAGATCTATCATTATAGATATAGATGAGTCATTTTGGAGCATCCTGAAGGATTTTTGATGTTCTAGACGAAAATCAAATCACACCCAAAACCATCACCTGATCCTTCCCAACCCCCAAAATCGATCAAGACTTCAAAATAGATACTTGACATGTACTAGAAAAAGATACTCCTAATCAAGATCTATCATTATAGATATAGATGAGTCATTTTGGAGCATCCTGAAGGATTTTTGATGTTCTAGACGAAAATCAAATCACACCCAAAACCATCACCTGATCCTTCCCAACCCCCAAAATCGATCAAGACTTCAAAATAGATACTTGACATGTACTAGAAAAAGATACTCCTAATCAAGATCTATCATTATAGATATAGATGAGTCATTTTGGAGCATCCTGAAGGATTTTTGATGTTCTAGACGAAAATCAAATCACACCCAAAACCATCACCTGATCCTTCCCAACCCCCAAAATCGATCAAGACTTCAAAATAGATACTTAGAAAAAGATACTCCTAATCAAGATCTATCATTATAGATATAGATGAGTCATTTTGGAGCATCCTGAAGGATTTTTGATGTTCTAGACGAAAATCAAATCACACCCAAAACCATCACCTGATCCTTCCCAACCCCCAAAATCGATCAAGACTTCAAAATAGATACTTGACATGTACTAGAAAAAGATACTCCTAATCAAGATCTATCATTATAGATATAGATGAGTCATTTTGGAGCATCCTGAAGGATTTTTGATGTTCTAGACGAAAATCAAATCACACCCAAAACCATCACCTGATCCTTCCCAACCCCCAAAATCGATCAAGACTTCAAAATAGATACTTGACATGTACTAGAAAAAGATACTCCTAATCAAGATCTATCATTATAGATATAGATGAGTCATTTTGGAGCATCCTGAAGGATTTTTGATGTTCTAGACGAAAATCAAATCACACCCAAAACCATCACCTGATCCTTCCCAACCCCCAAAATCGATCAAGACTTCAAAATAGATACTTGACATGTACTAGAAAAAGATACTCCTAATCAAGATCTATCATTATAGATATAGATGAGTCATTTTGGAGCATCCTGAAGGATTTTTGATGTTCTAGACGAAAATCAAATCACACCCAAAACCATCACCTGATCCTTCCCAACCCCCAAAATCGATCAAGACTTCAAAATAGATACTTGACATGTACTAGAAAAAGATACTCCTAATCAAGATCTATCATTATAGATATAGATGAGTCATTTTGGAGCATCCTGAAGGGTTTTTGATGTTCTAGACGAAAATCAAATCACACCCAAAACCATCACCTGATCTTTCCCAACCCCCAAAATCGATCAACACTTCAAAATAGATACTTGACATGTACTAGAAAAAGATACTCCTAATCGAGATCTATCATTATAGATATAGATGAGTCATTTTGGAGCATCCTGAAGGATTTTTGATGTTCTAGACGAAAATCAAATCACACCCAAAACCATCACCTGATCCTTCCCAACCCCCAAAATCGATCAAGACTTCAAAATAGATACTTGACATGTACTAGAAAAAGATACTCCTAATCAAGATCTATCATTATAGATATAGATGAGTCATTTTGGAGCATCCTGAAGGATTTTTGATGTTCTAGACGAAAATCAAATCACACCCAAAACCATCACCTGATCCTTCCCAACCCCCAAAATCGATCAAGACTTCAAAATAGATACTTGACATGTACTAGAAAAAGATACTCCTAATCAAGATCTATCATTATAGATATAGATGAGTCATTTTGGAGCATCCTGAAGGATTTTTGATGTTCTAGACGAAAATCAAATCACACCCAAAACCATCACCTGATCCTTCCCAACCCCCAAAATCGATCAAGACTTCAAAATAGATACTTGACATGTACTATAAAAAGATACTCCTAATCAAGATCTATCATTATAGATATAGATGAGTCATTTTGGAGCATCCTGAAGGATTTTTGATGTTCTAGACGAAAATCAAATCACACCCAAAACCATCACCTGATCCTTCCCAACCCCCAAAATCGATCAAGACTTCAAAATAGATACTTGACATGTACTAGAAAAAGATACTCCTAATCAAGATCTATCATTATAGATATAGATGAGTCATTTTGGAGCATCCTGAAGGATTTTTGATGTTCTAGACGAAAATCAAATCACACCCAAAACCATCACCTGATCCTTCCCAACCCCCAAAATCGATCAAGACTTCAAAATAGATACTTGACATGTACTAGAAAAAGATACTCCTAATCAAGATCTATCATTATAGATATAGATGAGTCATTTTGGAGCATCCTGAAGGATTTTTTATGTTCTAGACGAAAATCAAATCACACCCAAAACCATCACCTGATCCTTCCCAACCCCCAAAATCGATCAAGACTTCAAAATAGATACTTGACATGTACTATAAAAAGATACTCCTAATCAAGATCTATCATTATAGATATAGATGAGTCATTTTGGAGCATCCTGAAGGATTTTTGATGTTCTAGACGAAAATCAAATCACACCCAAAACCATCACCTGATCCTTCCCAACCCCCAAAATCGATCAAGACTTCAAAATAGATACATGACATGTACTAGAAAAAGATACTCCTAATCAAGATCTATCATTATAGATATAGATAAGTCATTTTGGAGCATCCTGAAGGATTTTTGATGTTCTAGACGAAAATCAAATCACACCCAAAACCATCACCTGATCCTTCCCAACCCCCAAAATCGATCAAGACTTCAAAATAGATACTTGACATGTACTAGAAAAAGATACTCCTAATCAAGATCTATCATTATAGATATAGATGAGTCATTTTGGAGCATCCTGAAGGATTTTTTATGTTCTAGACGAAAATCAAATCACACCCAAAATCGATGAAGACTTCAAAATAGATACTTGACATGTACTAGAAAAAGATACTCCTAATCAAGATCTATCATTATAGATATAGATGAGTCATTTTGGAGCATCCTGAAGGATTTTTGATGTTCTAGACGAAAATCAAATCACACCCAAAAACCATCACCTGATCCTTCCCAACCCCCAAAATCGATCAAGACTTCAAAATAGATACTTGACATGTACTAGAAAAAGATACTCCTAATCAAGATCTATAATTATAGATATAGATGAGTCATTTTGGAGCATCCTGAAGGATTTTTGATGTTCTAGACGAAAATCAAATCACACCCAAAACCATCACCTGATCCTTCCCAACCCCCAAAATCGATCAAGACTTCAAAATAGATACTTGACATGTACTAGAAAAAGATACTCCTAATCAAGATCTATCATTATAGATATAGATGAGTCATTTTGGAGCATCCTGAAGGATTTTTGATGTTCTAGACGAAAATCAAATCACACCCAAAACCATCACCTGATCCTTCCCAACCCCCAAAATCGATCAAGACTTCAAAATAGATACTTGACATGTACTAGAAAAAGATACTCCTAATCAAGATCTATCATTATAGATATAGATGAGTCATTTTGGAGCATCCTGAAAGATTTTTTATGTTCTAGACGAAAATCAAATCACACCCAAAATCGATCAAGACTTCAAAATAGATACTTGACATGTACTAGAAAAAGATACTCCTAATCAAGATCTATCATTATAGATATAGATGAGTCATTTTGGAGCATCCTGAAGGATTTTTGATGTTCTAGACGAAAATCAAATCACACCCAAAACCATCACCTAATCCTTCCCAACCCCCAAAATCGATCAAGACTTCAAAATAGATACTTGACATGTACTAGAAAAAGATACTCCTAATCAAGATCTATAATTATAGATATAGATGAGTCATTTTGGAGCATCCTGAAGGATTTTTGATGTTCTAGACGAAAATCAAATCACACCCAAAACCATCACCTGATCCTTCCCAACCCCCAAAATCGATCAAGACTTCAAAATAGATACTTGACATGTACTAGAAAAAGATACTCCTAATCAAGATCTATCATTATAGATATAGATGAGTCATTTTGGAGCATCCTGAAGGATTTTTGATGTTCTAGACGAAAATCAAATCACACCCAAAACCATCACCTGATCCTTCCCAACCCCCAAAATCGATCAAGACTTCAAAATAGATACTTGACATGTACTAGAAAAAGATACTCCTAATCAAGATCTATCATTATAGATATAGATGAGTCATTTTGGAGCATCCTGAAGGATTTTTGATGTTCTAGACGAAAATCAAATCACACCCAAAACCATCACCTGATCCTTCCCAACCCCCAAAATCGATCAAGACTTCAAAATAGATACTTGACATGTACCAGAAAAAGATACTCCTAATCAAGATCTATCATTATAGATATAGATGAGTCATTTTGGAGCATCCTGAAGGATTTTTGATGTTCTAGACGAAAATCAAATCACACCCAAAACCATCACCTGATCCTTCCCAACCCCCAAAATCGATCAAGACTTCAAAATAGATACTTGACATGTACTAGAAAAAGATACTCCTAATCAAGATCTATCATTATAGATATAGATGAGTCATTTTGGAGCATCCTGAAGGATCTTTGATGTTCTAGACGAAAATCAAATCACACCCAAAACCATCACCTGATCCTTCCCAACCCCCAAAATCGATCAAGACTTAAAAATAGATACTTGACATGTACTAGAAAAAGATACTCCTAATCAAGATCTATCATTATAGATATAGATGAGTCATTTTGGAGCATCCTGAAGGATTTTTGATGTTCTAGACGAAAATCAAATCACACCCAAAACCATCACCTGATCCTTCCCAACCCCCAAAATCGATCAAGACTTCAAAATAGATACTTGACATGTACTAGAAAAAGATACTCCTAATCAAGATCTATCATTATAGATATAGATGAGTCATTTTGGAGCATCCTGAAGGATTTTTGATGTTCTAGACGAAAATCAAATCACACCCAAAACCATCACCTGATCTTTCCCAACCCCCAAAATCGATCAAGACTTCAAAATAGATACTTGACATGTACTAGAAAAAGATACTCCTAATCAAGATCTATCATTATAGATATAGATGAGTCATTTTGGAGCATCCTGAAGGATTTTTGATGTTCTAGACGAAAATCAAATCACACCCAAAACCATCACCTGATCCTTCCCAACCCCCAAAATCGATCAAGACTTCAAAATAGATACTTGACATGTACTAGAAAAAGATACTCCTAATCAAGATCTATCATTATAGATATAGATGAGTCATTTTGGAGCATCCTGAAGGATTTTTGATGTTCTAGACGAAAATCAAATCACACCCAAAACCATCACCTGATCCTTCCCAACCCCCAAAATCGATCAAGACTTCAAAATAGATACTTGACATGTACTAGAAAAAGATACTCCTAATCAAGATCTATCATTATAGATATAGATGAGTCATTTTGGAGCATCCTGAAGGATTTTTGATGTTCTAGACGAAAATCAAATCACACCCAAAACCATCACCTGATCCTTCCCAACCCCCAAAATCGATCAAGACTTCAAAATAGATACTTGACATGTACTAGAAAAAGATACTCCTAATCAAGATCTATCATTATAGATATAGATGAGTCATTTTGGAGCATCCTGAAGGATTTTTGATCTTCTAGACGAAAATCAAATCACACCCAAAACCATCACCTGATCCTTCCCAACCCCCAAAATCGATCAAGACTTCAAAATAGATACTTGACATGTACAAGAAAAAGATACTCCTAATCAAGATCTATCATTATAGATATAGATGAGTCATTTTGGAGCATCCTGAAGGATTTTTGATGTTCTAGACGAAAATCAAATCACACCCAAAACCATCACCTGATCCTTCCCAACCCCCAAAATCGATCAAGACTTCAAAATAGATACTTGACATGTACTAGAAAAAGATACTCCTAATCAAGATCTATCATTATAGATATAGATTAGTCATTTTGGAGCATCCTGAAGGATTTTTGATGTTCTAGACGAAAATCAAATCACACCCAAAACCATCACCTGATCCTTCCCAACCCCCAAAATCGATCAAGACTTCAAAATAGATACTTGACATGTTCTAGAAAAAGATACTCCTAATCAAGATCTATCATAATAGATATAGATGAGTCATTTTGGAGCATCCTGAAGGATTTTTGATGTTCTAGACGAAAATCAAATCACACCCAAAACCATCACCTGATCCTTCCCAACCCCCCAAAATCGATCAAGACTACAAAATAGATACTTGACATGTACTAGAAAAAGATACTTCTAATCAAGATCTATCATTATAGATATAGATGAGTCATTTTGGAGCATCCTGAAGGATTTTTGATGTTCTAGACGAAAATCAAATCACACCCAAAACCATCACCTGATCCTTCCCAACCCCCAAAATCGATCAAGACTTCAAAATAGATACTTGACATGTACTAGAAAAAGATACTCCTAATCAAGATCTATCATTATAGATATAGATGAGTCATTTTGGAGCATCCTGAAGGATTTTTGATGTTCTAGACGAAAATCAAATCACACCCAAAACCATCACCTGATCCTTCCCAACCCCCAAAATCGATCAAGACTTCAAAATAGATACTTGACATGTACTAGAAAAAGATACTCCTAATCAAGATCTATCATTATAGATATAGATGAGTCATTTTGGAGCATCCTGAAGGATTTTTGATGTTCTAGACGAAAATCAAATCACACCCAAAAACCATCACCTGATCCTTCCCAACCCCCAAAATCGATCAAGACTTCAAAATAGATACTTGACATGTACTAGAAAAAGATACTCCTAATCAAGATCTATCATTATAGATATAGATGAGTCATTTTGGAGCATCCTGAAGGATTTTTGATGTTCTAGACGAAAATCAAATCACACCCAAAACCATCACCTGATCCTTCCCAACCCCCAAAATCGATCAAGACTTCAAAATAGATACTTGACATGTACTAGAAAAAGATACTCCTAATCAAGATCTATCATTATAGATATAGATGAGTCATTTTGGAGCATCCTGAAGGATTTTTGATGTTCTAGACGAAAATCAAATCACACCCAAAACCATCACCTGATCCTTCCCAACCCCCAAAATCGATCAAGACTCCAAAATAGATACTTGACATGTACTAGAAAAAGATACTCCTAATCAAGATCTATCATTATAGATATAGATGAGTCATTTTGGAGCATCCTGAAGGATTTTTGATGTTCTAGACGAAAATCAAATCACACCCAAAACCATCACCTGATCCTTCCCAACCCCCAAAATCGATCAAGACTTCAAAATAGATACTTGACATGTACTAGAAAAAGATACTCCTAATCAAGATCTATCATTATAGATATAGATGAGTCATTTTGGAGCATCCTGAAGGATTTTTGATGTTCTAGACGAAAATCAAATCACACCCAAAACCATCACCTGATCCTTCCCAACCCCCAAAATCGATCAAGACTTCAAAATAGATACTTGACATGTACTAGAAAAAGATACTCCTAATCAAGATCTATCATTATAGATATAGATGAGTCATTTTGGAGCATCCTGAAGGATTTTTGATGTTCTAGACGAAAATCAAATCACACCCAAAACCATCACCTGATCCTTCCCAACCCCCAAAATCGATCAAGACTTCAAAATAGATACTTCACATGTACTAGAAAAAGATACTCCTAATCAAGATCTATAATTATAGATATAGATGAGTCATTTTGGAGCATCCTGAAGGATTTTTGATGTTCTAGACGAAAATCAAATCACACCCAAAACCATCACCTGATCCTTCCCAACCCCCAAAATCGATCAAGACTTCAAAATAGATACTTGACATGTACTAGAAAAAGATACTCCTAATCAAGATCTATCATTATAGATATAGATGAGTCATTTTGGAGCATCCTGAAGGATTTTTGATGTTCTAGACGAAAATCAAATCACACCCAAAACCATCACCTGATCCTTCCCAACCCCCAAAATCGATCAAGACTTCAAAATAGATACTTGACATGTACTAGAAAAAGATACTCCTAATCAAGATCTATCATTATAGATATAGATGAGTCATTTGGAGCATCCTGAAGGATTTTTGATGTTCTAGACGAAAATCAAATCACACCCAAAACCATCACCTGATCCTTCCCAACCCCCAAAATCGATCAAGACTTCAAAATAGATACTTGACATGTACTAGAAAAAGATACTCCTAATCAAGATCTATCATTATAGATATAGATGAGTCATTTTGGAGCATCCTGAAGGATTTTTGATGTTCTAGACGAAAATCAAATCACACCCAAAACCATCACCTGATCCTTCCCAACCCCCAAAATCGATCAAGACTTCAAAATAGATACTTGACATGTACTAGAAAAAGATACTCCTAATCAAGATCTATCATTATAGATATAGATGAGTCATTTTGGAGCATCCTGAAGGATTTTTGATGTTCTAGACGAAAATCAAATCACACCCAAAACCATCACCTGATCCTTCCCAACCCCCAAAATCTATCAAGACTTCAAAATAGATACTTGACATGTACTAGAAAAAGATACTCCTAATCAAGATCTATCATTATAGATATAGATGAGTCATTTTGGAGCATCCTGAAGGATTTTTGATGTTCTAGACGAAAATCAAATCACACCCAAAACCATCACCTGATCCTTCCCAACCCCCAAAATCGATCAAGACTTCAAAATAGATACTTGACATGTACTAGAAAAAGATACTCCTAATCAAGATCTATCATTATAGATATAGATGAGTCATTTTGGAGCATCCTGAAGGATTTTTGATGTTCTAGACGAAAATCTAATCACACCCAAAACCATCACCTGATCCTTCCCAACCCCCAAAATCGATCAAGACTTCAAAATAGATACTTGACATGTACTAGAAAAAGATACTCCTAATCAAGATCTATCATTATAGATATAGATGAGTCATTTTGGAGCATCCTGAAGGATTTTTGATGTTCTAGACGAAAATCAAATCACACCCAAAACCATCACCTGATCCTTCCCAACCCCCAAAATCGATCAAGACTTCAAAATAGATACTTGACATGTACTAGAAAAAGATACTCCTAATCAAGATCTATCATTATAGATATAGATGAGTCATTTTGGAGCATCCTGAAGGATTTTTGATGTTCTAGACGAAAATCAAATCACACCCAAAACCATCACCTGATCCTTCCCAACCCCCAAAATCGATCAAGACTTCAAAATAGATACTTGACATGTACTAGAAAAAGATACTCCTAATCAAGATCTATCATTATAGATATAGATGAGTCATTTTGGAGCATCCTGAAGGATTTTTGATGTTCTAGACGAAAATCAAATCACACCCAAAACCATCACCTGATCCTTCCCAACCCCCAAAATCGATCAAGACTTCAAAATAGATACTTGACATGTACTAGAAAAAGATACTCCTAATCAAGATCTATCATTATAGATATAGATGAGTCATTTTGGAGCATCCTGAAGGATTTTTGATGTTCTAGACGAAAATCAAATCTCACCCAAAACCATCACCTGATCCTTCCCAACCCCCAAAATCGATCAAGACTTCAAAATAGATACTTGACATGTACTAGAAAAAGATACTCCTAATCAAGATCTATCATTATAGATATAGATGAGTCATTTTGGAGCATCCTGAAGGATTTTTGATGTTCTAGACGAAAATCAAATCACACCCAAAACCATCACCTGATCCTTCCCAACCCCCAAAATCGATCAAGACTTCAAAATAGATACTTGACATGTACTAGAAAAAGATACTCCTAATCAAGATCTATCATTATAGATATAGATGAGTCATTTTGGAGCATCCTGAAGGATTTTTGATGTTCTAGACGAAAATCAAATCACACCCAAAACCATCACCTGATCCTTCTCAACCCCCAAAATCGATCAAGACTTCAAAATAGATACTTGACATGTACTAGAAAAAGATACTCCTAATCAAGATCTATCATTATAGATATAGATGAGTCATTTTGGAGCATCCTGAAGGATTTTTGATGTTCTAGACGAAAATCAAATCACACCCAAAACCATCACCTGATCCTTCCCAACCCCCAAAATCGATCAAGACTTCAAAATAGATACTTGACATGTACTAGAAAAAGATACTCCTAATCAAGATCTATCATTATAGATATAGATGAGTCATTTTGGAGCATCCTGAAGGATTTTTGATGTTCTAGACGAAAATCAAATCACACCCAAAACCATCACCTGATCCTTCCCAACCCCCAAAATCGATCAAGACTTCAAAATAGATACTTGACATGTACTAGAAAAAGATACTCCTAATCAAGATCTATCATTATAGATATAGATGAGTCATTTTGGAGCATCCTGAAGGATTTTTGATGTTCTAGACGAAAATCAAATCACACCCAAAACCATCACCTGATCCTTCCCAACCCCCAAAATCGATCAAGACTTCAAAATAGATACTTGACATGTACTAGAAAAAGATACTCCTAATCAAGATCTATCATTATAGATATAGATGAGTCATTTTGGAGCATCCTGAAGGATTTTTGATGTTCTAGACGAAAATCAAATCACACCCAAAACCATCACCTGATCCTTCCCAACCCCCAAAATCGATCAAGACTTCAAAATAGATACTTGACATGTACTAGAAAAAGATACTCCTAATCAAGATCTATCATTATAGATATAGATGAGTCATTTTGGAGCATCCTGAAGGATTTTTGATGTTCTAGACGAAAATCAAATCACACCCAAAACCATCACCTGATCCTTCCCAACCCCCAAAATCGATCAAGACTTCAAAATAGATACTTGACATGTACTAGAAAAAGATACTCTAATCAAGATCTATAATTATAGATATAGATGAGTCATTTTGGAGCATCCTGAAGGATTTTTGATGTTCTAGACGAAAATCAAATCACACCCAAAACCATCACCTGATCCTTTCCCAACCCCCAAAATCGATCAAGACTTCAAAATAGATACTTGACATGTACTAGAAAAAGATACTCCTAATCAAGATCTATCATTATAGATATAGATGAGTCATTTTGGAGCATCCTGAAGGATTTTTGATGTTCTAGACGAAAATCAAATCACACCCAAAACCATCACCTGATCCTTCCCAACCCCCAAAATCGATCAAGACTTCAAAATAGATACTTGACATGTACTAAAAAAAGATACTCCTAATCAAGATCTATCATTATAGATATAGATGAGTCATTTTGGAGCATCCTGAAGGATTTTTGATGTTCTAGACGAAAATCAAATCACACCCAAAACCATCACCTGATCCTTCCCAACCCCCAAAATCGATCAAGACTTCAAAATAGATACTTGACATGTACTAGAAAAAGATACTCCTAATCAAGATCTATCATTAAAGATATAGATGAGTCATTTTGGAACATCCTGAAGGATTTTTGATGTTCTAGACGAAAATCAAATCACACCCAAAACCATCACCTGATCCTTCCCAACCCCCAAAATCGATCAAGACTTCAAAATAGATACTTGACATGTACTAGAAAAAGATACTCCTAATCAAGATCTATCATTATAGATATAGATGAGTCATTTTGGAGCATCCTGAAGGATTTTTGATGTTCTAGACGAAAATCAAATCACACCCAAAACCATCACCTGATCCTTCCCAACCCCCAAAATCGATCAAGACTTCAAAATAGATACTTGACATGTACTAGAAAAAGATACTCCTAATCAAGATCTATCATTATAGATATAGATGAGTCATTTTGGAGCATCCTGAAGGATTTTTGATGTTCTAGACGAAAATCAAATCACACCCAAAACCATCACCTGATCCTTCCCAACCCCCAAAATCGATCAAGACTTCAAAATAGATACTTGACATGTACTAGAAAAAGATACTCCTAATCAAGATCTAACATTATAGATATAGATGAGTCATTTTGGAGCATCCTGAAGGATTTTTGATGTTCTAGACGAAAATCAAATTACACCCAAAACCATCACCTGATCCCTCCCAACCCCCAAAATCGATCAAGACTTCAAAATAGATACTTGACATGTACTAGAAAAAGATACTCCTAATCAAGATCTATCATTATAGATATAGATGAGTCATTTTGGAACATCCTGAAGGATTTTTGATGTTCTAGACGAAAATCAAATCACACCCAAAACCATCACCTGATCCTTCCCAACCCCCAAAATCGATCAAGACTTCAAAATAGATACTTGACATGTACTAGAAAAAGATACTCCTAATCAAGATCTATCATTATAGATATAGATGAGTCATTTTGGAGCATCCTGAAGGATTTTTGATGTTCTAGACGAAAATCAAATCACACCCAAAACCATCACCTGATCCTTCCCAACCCCCAAAATCGATCAAGACTTCAAAATAGATACTTGACATGTACTAGAAAAAGATACTCCTAATCAAGATCTATCATTATAGATATAGATGAGTCATTTTGGAGCATCCTGAAGGATTTTTGATGTTCTAGACGAAAATCAAATCACACCCAAAACCATCACCTGATCCTTCCCAACCCCCAAAATCGATCAAGACTTCAAAATAGATACTTGACATGTACTAGAAAAAGATACTCCTAATCAAGATCTATCATTATAGATATAGATGAGTCATTTTGGAGCATCCTGAAGGATTTTTGATGTTCTAGACGAAAATCAAATCACACCCAAAACCATCACCTGATCCTTCCCAACCCCCAAAATCGATCAAGACTTCAAAATAGATACTTGACATGTACTAGAAAAAGATACTCCTAATCAAGATCTATAATTATAGATATAGATGAGTCATTTTGGAGCATCCTGAAGGATTTTTGATGTTCTAGACGAAAATCAAATCACACCCAAAACCATCACCTGATCCTTCCCAACCCCCAAAATCGATCAAGACTTCAAAATAGATACTTGACATGTACTAGAAAAAGATACTCCTAATCAAGATCTATCATTATAGATATAGATGAGTCATTTTGGAGCATCCTGAAGGATTTTTGATGTTCTAGACGAAAATCAAATCACACCCAAAACCATCACCTGATCCTTCCCAACCCCTCAAAATCGATCAAGACTTCAAAATAGATACTTGACATGTACTAGAAAAAGATACTCCTAATCAAGATCTATCATTATAGATATAGATGAGTCATTTTGGAGCATCCTGAAGGATTTTTGATGTTCTAGACGAAAATCAAATCACACCCAAAACCATCACCTGATCCTTCCCAACCCCCAAAATCGATCAAGACTTCAAAATAGATACTTGACATGTACTAGAAAAAGATACTCCTAATCAAGATCTATCATTAAAGATATAGATGAGTCATTTTGGAACATCCTGAAGGATTTTTGATGTTCTAGACGAAAATCAAATCACACCCAAAACCATCACCTGATCCTTCCCAACCCCCAAAATCGATCAAGACTTCAAAATAGATACTTGACATGTACTAGAAAAAGATACTCCTAATCAAGATCTATCATTATAGATATAGATGAGTCATTTTGGAGCATCCTGAAGGATTTTTGATGTTCTAGACGAAAATCAAATCACACCCAAAACCATCACCTGATCCTTCCCAACCCCCAAAATCGATCAAGACTTCAAAATAGATACTTGACATGTACTAGAAAAAGATACTCCTAATCAAGATCTAACATTATAGATATAGATGAGTCATTTTGGAGCATCCTGAAGGATTTTTGATGTTCTAGACGAAAATCAAATCACACCCAAAACCATCACCTGATCCCTCCCAACCCCCAAAATCGATCAAGACTTCAAAATAGATACTTGACATGTACTAGAAAAAGATACTCCTAATCAAGATCTATCATTATAGATATAGATGAGTCATTTTGGAACATCCTGAAGGATTTTTGATGTTCTAGACGAAAATCAAATCACACCCAAAACCATCACCTGATCCTTCCCAACCCCCAAAATCGATCAAGACTTCAAAATAGATACTTGACATGTACTAGAAAAAGATACTCCTAATCAAGATCTATCATTATAGATATAGATGAGTCATTTTGGAGCATCCTGAAGGATTTTTGATGTTCTAGACGAAAATCAAATCACACCCAAAACCATCACCTGATCCTTCCCAACCCCCAAAATCGATCAAGACTTCAAAATAGATACTTGACATGTACTAGAAAAAGATACTCCTAATCAAGATCTATCATTATAGATATAGATGAGTCATTTTGGAGCATCCTGAAGGATTTTTGATGTTCTAGACGAAAATCAAATCACACCCAAAACCATCACCTGATCCTTCCCAACCCCCAAAATCGATCAAGACTTCAAAATAGATACTTGACATGTACTAGAAAAAGATACTCCTAATCAAGATCTATCATTATAGATATAGATGAGTCATTTTGGAGCATCCTGAAGGATTTTTGATGTTCTAGACGAAAATCAAATCACACCCAAAACCATCACCTGATCCTTCCCAACCCCCAAAATCGATCAAGACTTCAAAATAGATACTTGACATGTACTAGAAAAAGATACTCCTAATCAAGATCTATCATTATAGATATAGATGAGTCATTTTGGAGCATCCTGAAGGATTTTTGATGTTCTAGACGAAAATCAAATCACACCCAAAACCATCACCTGATCCTTCCCAACCCCCAAAATCGATCAAGACTTCAAAATAGATACTTGACATGTACTAGAAAAAGATACTCCTAATCAAGATCTATCATTATAGATATAGATGAGTCATTTTGGAGCATCCTGAAGGATTTTTGATGTTCTAGACGAAAATCAAATCACACCCAAAACCATCACCTGATCCTTCCCAACCCCCAAAATCGATCAAGACTTCAAAATAGATACTTGACATGTACTAGAAAAAGATACTCCTAATCAAGATCTATCATTATAGATATAGATGAGTCATTTTGGAGCATCCTGAAGGATTTTTGATGTTCTAGACGAAAATCAAATCACACCCAAAACCATCACCTGATCCTTCCCAACCCCCAAAATCGATCAAGACTTCAAAATAGATACTTGACATGTACTAGAAAAAGATACTCCTAATCAAGATCTATCATTATAGATATAGATGAGTCATTTTGGAGCATCCTGAAGGATTTTTGATGTTCTAGACGAAAATCAAATCACACCCAAAACCATCACCTGATCCTTCCCAACCCCAAAAATCGATCAAGACTTCAAAATAGATACTTGACATGTACTAGAAAAAGATACTCCTAATCAAGATCTATAATTATAGATATAGATGAGTCATTTTGGAGCATCCTGAAGGATTTTTGATGTTCTAGACGAAAATCAAATCACACCCAAAACCATCACCTGATCCTTCCCAACCCCCAAAATCGATCAAGACTTCAAAATAGATACTTGACATGTACTAGAAAAAGATACTCCTAATCAAGATCTATCATTATAGATATAGATGAGTCATTTTGGAGCATCCTGAAGGATTTTTGATGTTCTAGACGAAAATCAAATCACACCCAAAACCATCACCTGATCCTTCCCAACCCCCAAAATCGATCAAGACTTCAAAATAGATACTTGACATGTACTAGAAAAAGATACTCCTAATCAAGATCTATCATTATAGATATAGATGAGTCATTTTGGAGCATCCTGAAGGATTTTTGATGTTCTAGACGAAAATCAAATCACACCCAAAACCATCACCTGATCCTTCCCAACCCCCAAAATCGATCAAGACTTCAAAATAGATACTTGACATGTACTAGAAAAAGATACTCCTAATCAAGATCTATCATTATAGATATAGATGAGTCATTTTGGAGCATCCTGAAGGATTTTTGATGTTCTAGACGAAAATCAAATCACACCCAAAACCATCACCTGATCCTTCCCAACCCCCAAAATCGATCAAGACTTCAAAATAGATACTTGACATGTACTAGAAAAAGATACTTCTAATCAAGATCTATCATTATAGATATAGATGAGTCATTTTGGAGCATCCTGAAGGATTTTTGATGTTCTAGACGAAAATCAAATCACACCCAAAACCATCACCTGATCCTTCCCAACCCCCAAAATCGATCAAGACTTCAAAATAGATACTTGACATGTACTAGAAAAAGATACTCCTAATCAAGATCTATCATTATAGATATACATGAGTCATTTTGGAGCATCCTGAAGGATTTTTGATGTTCTAGACGAAAATCAAATCACACCCAAAACCATCACCTGATCCTTCCCAACCCCCAAAATCGATCAAGACTTCAAAATAGATACTTGACATGTACTAGAAAAAGATACTCCTAATCAAGATCTATCATTATAGATATAGATGAGTCATTTTGGAGCATCCTCAAGGATTTTTGATGTTCTAGACGAAAATCAAATCACACCCAAAACCATCACCTGATCCTTCCCAACCCCCAAAATCGATCAAGACTTCAAAATAGATACTTGACATGTACTAGAAAAAGATCTATCATTATAGATATAGATGAGTCATTTTGGAGCATCCTGAAGGATTTTTGATGTTCTAGACGAAAATCAAATCACACCCAAAACCATCACCTGATCCTTCCCAACCCCCAAAATCGATCAAGACTTCAAAATAGATACTTGACATGTACTACAAAAAGATACTCCTAATCAAGATCTATCAATATAGATATAGATGAGTCATTTTGGAGCATCCTGAAGGATTTTTGATGTTCTAGACGAAAATCAAATCACACCCAAAACCATCACCTGATCCTTCCCAACCCCCAAAATCGATCAAGACTTCAAAATAGATACTTGACATGTACTAGAAAAAGATACTCCTAATCAAGATCTATAATTATAGATATAGATGAGTCATTTTGGAGCATCCTGAAGGATTTTTGATGTTCTAGACGAAAATCAAATCACACCCAAAACCATCACCTGATCCTTCCCAACCCCCAAAATCGATCAAGACTTCAAAATAGATACTTGACATGTACTAGAAAAAGATACTCCTAATCAAGATCTATCATTATAGATATAGATGAGTCATTTTGGAGCATCCTGAAGGATTTTTGATGTTCTAGACGAAAATCAAATCACACCCAAAACCATCACCTGATCCTTCCCAACCCCCAAAATCGATCAAGACTTCAAAATAGATACTTGACATGTACTAGAAAAAGATACTCCTAATCAAGATCTATCATTATAGATATAGATGAGTCATTTTGGAGCATCCTGAAGGATTTTTGATGTTCTAGACGAAAATCAAATCACACCCAAAACCATCACCTGATCCTTCCCAACCCCCAAAATCGATCAAGACTTCAAAATAGATACTTGACATGTACTAGAAAAAGATACTCCTAATCAAGATCTATCATTATAGATATAGATGAGTCATTTTGGAGCATCCTGAAGGATTTTTGATGTTCTAGACGAAAATCAAATCACACCCAAAACCATCACCTGATCCTTCCCAACCCCCAAAATCGATCAAGACTTCAAAATAGATACTTGACATGTACTAGAAAAAGATACTCCTAATCAAGATCTATCATTATAGATATAGATGAGTCATTTTGGAGCATCCTGAAGGATTTTTGATGTTCTAGACGAAAATCAAATCACACCCAAAACCATCACCTGATCCTTCCCAACCCCCAAAATCGATCAAGACTTCAAAATAGATACTTGACATGTACTAGAAAAAGATACTCCTAATCAAGATCTATCATTATAGATATAGATGAGTCATTTTGGAGCATCCTGAAGGATTTTTGATGTTCTAGACGAAAATCAAATCACACCCAAAACCATCACCTGATCCTTCCCAACCCCCAAAATCGATCAAGACTTCAAAATAGATACTTGACATGTACTAGAAAAAGATAACTCCTAATCAAGATCTATCATTATAGATATAGATGAGTCATTTTGGAGCATCCTGAAGGATTTTTGATGTTCTGGACGAAAATCAAATCACACCCAAAACCATCACCTGATCCTTCCCAACCCCCAAAATCGATCAAGACTTCAAAATAGATACTTGACATGTACTAGAAAAAGATACTCCTAATCAAGATCTATCATTATAGATATAGATGAGTCATTTTGGAGCATCCTGAAGGATTTTTGATGTTCTAGACGAAAATCAAATCACACCCAAAACCATCACCTGATCCTTCCCAACCCCCAAAATCGATCAAGACTTCAAAATAGATACTTGACATGTACTAGAAAAAGATACTCCTAATCAAGATCTATCATTATAGATATAGATGAGTCATTTTGGAGCATCCTGAAGGATTTTTGATGTTCTAGACGAAAATCAAATCACACCCAAAACCATCACCTGATCCTTCCCAACCCCCAAAATCGATCAAGACTTCAAAATAGATACTTGACATGTACTAGAAAAAGATACTCCTAATCAAGATCTATCATTATAGATATAGATGAGTCATTTTGGAGCATCCTGAAGGATTTTTGATGTTCTAGACGAAAATCAAATCACACCCAAAACCATCACCTGATCCTTCCCAACCCCCCAAAATCGATCAAGACTTCAAAATAGATACTTGACATGTACTAGAAAAAGATACTCCTAATCAAGATCTATCATTATAGATATAGATGAGTCATTTTGGAGCATCCTGAAGGATTTTTGATGTTCTAGACGAAAATCAAATCACACCCAAAACCATCACCTGATCCTTCCCAACCCCCAAAATCGATCAAGACTTCAAAATAGATACTTGACATGTACTAGAAAAAGATACTCCTAATCAAGATCTATAATTATAGATATAGATGAGTCATTTTGGAGCATCCTGAAGGATTTTTGATGTTCTAGACGAAAATCAAATCACACCCAAAACCATCACCTGATCCTTCCCAACCCCCAAAATCGATCAAGACTTCAAAATAGATACTTGACATGTACTAGAAAAAGATACTCCTAATCAAGATCTATCATTATAGATATAGATGAGTCATTTTGGAGCATCCTGAAGGATTTTTGATGTTCTAGACGAAAATCAAATCACACCCAAAACCATCACCTGATCCTTCCCAACCCCCAAAATCGATCAAGACTTCAAAATAGATACTTGACATGTACTAGAAAAAGATACTCCTAATCAAGATCTATCATTATAGATATAGATGAGTCATTTTGGAGCATCCTGAAGGATTTTTGATGTTCTAGACGAAAATCAAATCACACCCAAAACCATCACCTGATCCTTCCCAACCCCCAAAATCGATCAAGACTTCAAAATAGATACTTGACATGTACTAGAAAAAGATACTCCTAATCAAGATCTATCATTATAGATATAGATGAGTCATTTTGGGAGCATCCTGAAGGATTTTTGATGTTCTAGACGAAAATCAAATCACACCCAAAACCATCACCTGATCCTTCCCAACCCCCCAAAATCGATCAAGACTTCAAAATAGATACTTGACATGTACCAGAAAAAGATACTCCTAATCAAGATCTATAATTATAGATATAGATGAGTCATTTTGGAGCATCCTGAAGGATTTTTGATGTTCTAGACGAAAATCAAATCACACCCAAAACCATCACCTGATCCTTCCCAACCCCCAAAATCGATCAAGACTTCAAAATAGATACTTGACATGTACTAG
This sequence comes from Eupeodes corollae, assembly GCF_945859685.1. Lineage (NCBI taxonomy): Eukaryota > Metazoa > Arthropoda > Insecta > Diptera > Syrphidae > Eupeodes > Eupeodes corollae. The sequence goes on from NW_026605787.1 coordinate 46,746, forward strand.
AAAAAGATACTCCTAATCAAGATCTATCATTATAGATATAGATGAGTCATTTTGGAGCATCCTGAAGGATTTTTGATGTTCTAGACGAAAATCAAATCACACCCAAAACCATCACCTGATCCTTCCCAACCCCCCAAAATCGATCAAGACTTCAAAATAGATACTTGACATGTACTAGAAAAAGATACTCCTAATCAAGATCTATCATTATAGATATAGATGAGTCATTTTGGAGCATCCTGAAGGATTTTTGATGTTCTAGACGAAAATCAAATCACACCCAAAACCATCACCTGATCCTTCCCAACCCCCAAAATCGATCAAGACTTCAAAATAGATACTTGACATGTACTAGAAAAAGATACTCCTAATCAAGATCTATCATTATAGATATAGATGAGTCATTTTGGAGCATCCTGAAGGATTTTTGATGTTCTAGACGAAAATCAAATCACACCCAAAACCATCACCTGATCCTTCCCAACCCCCAAAATCGATCAAGACTTCAAAATAGATACTTGACATGTACTAGAAAAAGATACTCCTAATCAAGATCTATCATTATAGATATAGATGAGTCATTTTGGAGCATCCTGAAGGATTTTTGATGTTCTAGACGAAAATCAAATCACACCCAAAACCATCACCTGATCCTTCCCAACCCCCAAAATCGATCAAGACTTCAAAATAGATACTTGACATGTACTAGAAAAAGATACTCCTAATCAAGATCTATCATTATAGATATAGATGAGTCATTTTGGAGCATCCTGAAGGATTTTTGATGTTCTAGACGAAAATCAAATCACACCCAAAACCATCACCTGATCCTTCCCAACCCCCAAAATCGATCAAGACTTCAAAATAGATACTTGACATGTACTAGAAAAAGATACTCCTAATCAAGATCTATCATTATAGATATAGATGAGTCATTTTGGAGCATCCTGAAGGATTTTTGATGTTCTAGACGAAAATCAAATCACACCCAAAACCATCACCTGATCCTTCCCAACCCCCAAAATCGATCAAGACTTCAAAATAGATACTTGACATGTACTAGAAAAAGATACTCCTAATCAAGATCTATCATTATAGATATAGATGAGTCATTTTGGAGCATCCTGAAGGATTTTTGATGTTCTAGACGAAAATCAAATCACACCCAAAACCATCACCTGATCCTTCCCAACCCCCAAAATCGATCAAGACTTCAAAATAGATACTTGACATGTACTAGAAAAAGATACTCCTAATCAAGATCTATCATTATAGATATAGATGAGTCATTTTGGAGCATCCTGAAGGATTTTTGATGTTCTAGACGAAAATCAAATCACACCCAAAACCATCACCTGATCCTTCCCAACCCCCAAAATCGATCAAGACTTCAAAATAGATACTTGACATGTACTAGAAAAAGATACTCCCTAATCAAGATCTATCATTATAGATATAGATGAGTCATTTTGGAGCATCCTGAAGGATTTTTGATGTTCTAGACGAAAATCAAATCACAACCAAAACCATCACCTGATCCTTCCCAACCCCCAAAATCGATCAAGACTTCAAAATAGATACTTGACATGTACTAGAAAAAGATACTCCTAATCAAGATCTATCATTATAGATATAGATGAGTCATTTTGGAGCATCCTGAAGGATTTTTGATGTTCTAGACGAAAATCAAATCACACCCAAAAACCATCACCTGATCCTTCCCAACCCCCAAAATCGATCAAGACTTCAAAATAGATACTTGACATGTACTAGAAAAAGATACTCCTAATCAAGATCTATCATTATAGATATAGATGAGTCATTTTGGAGCATCCTGAAGGATTTTTGATGTTCTAGACGAAAATCAAATCACACCCAAAACCATCACCTGATCCTTCCCAACCCCCAAAATCGATCAAGACTTCAAAATAGATACTTGACATGTACAAGAAAAAGATACTCCTAATCAAGATCTATCATTATAGATATAGATGAGTCATTTTGGAGCATCCTGAAGGATTTTTGATGTTCTAGACGAAAATCAAATCACACCCAAAACCATCACCTGATCCTTCCCAACCCCCAAAATCGATCAAGACTTCAAAATAGATACTTGACATGTACTAGAAAAAGATACTCCTAATCAAGATCTATCATTATAGATATAGATGAGTCATTTTGGAGCATCCTGAAGGATTTTTGATGTTCTAGACGAAAATCAAATCACACCCAAAACCATCACCTGATCCTTCCCAACCCCCAAAATCGATCAAGACTTCAAAATAGATACTTGACATGTACTAGAAAAAGATACTCCTAATCAAGATCTATCATTATAGATATAGATGAGTCATTTTGGAGCATCCTGAAGGATTTTTGATGTTCTAGACGAAAATCAAATCACACCCAAAACCATCACCTGATCCTTCCCAACCCCCAAAATCGATCAAGACTTCAAAATAGATACTTGACATGTACTAGAAAAAGATACTCCTAATCAAGATCTATCATTATAGATATAGATGAGTCATTTTGGAGCATCCTGAAGGATTTTTGATGTTCTAGACGAAAATCAAATCACACCCAAAACCATCACCTGATCCTTCCCAACCCCCAAAATCGATCAAGACTTCAAAATAGATACTTGACATGTACTAGAAAAAGATACTCCTAATCAAGATCTATCATTATAGATATAGATGAGTCATTTTGGAGCATCCTGAAGGATTTTTGATGTTCTAGACGAAAATCAAATCACACCCAAAACCATCACCTGATCCTTCCCAACCCCCAAAATCGATCAAGACTTCAAAATAGATACTTGACATGTACTAGAAAAAGATACTCCTAATCAAGATCTATCATTATAGATATAGATGAGTCATTTTGGAGCATCCTGAAGGATTTTTGATGTTCTAGACGAAAATCAAATCACACCCAAAACCATCACCTGATCCTTCCCAACCCCCAAAATCGATCAAGACTTCAAAATAGATACTTGACATGTACTAGAAAAAGATACTCCTAATCAAGATCTATCATTATAGATATAGATGAGTCATTTTGGAGCATCCTGAAGGATTTTTGATGTTCTAGACGAAAATCAAATCACACCCAAAACCATCACCTGATCCTTCCCAACCCCCAAAATCGATCAAGACTTCAAAATAGATACTTGACATGTACTAGAAAAAGATACTCCTAATCAAGATCTATCATTATAGATATAGATGAGTCATTTTGGAGCATCCTGAAGGATTTTTGATGTTCTAGACGAAAATCAAATCACACCCAAAACCATCACCTGATCCAAGATCTATCATTATAGATATAGATGAGTCATTTTGGAGCATCCTGAAGGATTTTTGATGTTCTAGACGAAAATCAAATCACACCCAAAACCATCACCTGATCCTTCCCAACCCCCAAAATCGATCAAGACTTCAAAATAGATACTTGACATGTACTAGAAAAAGATACTCCTAATCAAGATCTATCATTATAGATATAGATGAGTCATTTTGGAGCATCCTGAAGGATTTTTGATGTTCTAGACGAAAATCAAATCACACCCAAAACCATCACCTGATCCTTCCCAACCCCCAAAATCGATCAAGACTTCAAAATAGATACTTGACATGTACTAGAAAAAGATACTCCTAATCAAGATCTATCATTATAGATATAGATGAGTCATTTTGGAGCATCCTGAAGGATTTTTGATGTTCTAGACGAAAATCAAATCACACCCAAAACCATCACCTGATCCTTCCCAACCCCCAAAATCGATCAAGACTTCAAAATAGATACTTGACATGTACTAGAAAAAGATACTCCTAATCAAGATCTATCATTATAGATATAGATGAGTCATTTTGGAGCATCCTGCAGGATTTTTGATGTTCTAGACGAAAATCAAATCACACCCAAAACCATCACCTGATCCTTCCCAACCCCCAAAATCGATCAAGACTTCAAAATAGATACTTGACATGTACTAGAAAAAGATACTCCTAATCAAGATCTATCATTATAGATATAGATGAGTCATTTTGGAGCATCCTGAAGGATTTTTGATGTTCTAGACGAAAATCAAATCACACCCAAAACCATCACCTGATCCTTCCCAACCCCCAAAATCGATCAAGACTTCAAAATAGATACTTGACATGTACTAGAAAAAGATACTCCTAATCAAGATCTATCATTATAGATATAGATGAGTCATTTTGGAGCATCCTGAAGGATTTTTGATGTTCTAGACGAAAATCAAATCACACCCAAAACCATCACCTGATCCTTCCCAACCCCCAAAATCGATCAAGACTTCAAAATAGATACTTGACATGTACTAGAAAAAGATACTCCTAATCAAGATCTATCATTATAGATATAGATGAGTCATTTTGGAGCATCCTGAAGGATTTTTGATGTTCTAGACGAAAATCAAATCACACCCAAAACCATCACCTGATCCTTCCCAACCCCCAAAATCGATCAAGACTTCAAAATAGATACTTGACATGTACTAGAAAAAGATACTCCTAATCAAGATCTATCATTATAGATATAGATGAGTCATTTTGGAGCATCCTGAAGGATTTTTGATGTTCTAGACGAAAATCAAATCACACCCAAAACCATCACCTGATCCTTCCCAACCCCCAAAATCGATCAAGACTTCAAAATAGATACTTGACATGTACTAGAAAAAGATACTCCTAATCAAGATCTATCATTATAGATATAGATGAGTCATTTTGGAGCATCCTGAAGGATTTTTGATGTTCTAGACGAAAATCAAATCACACCCAAAACCATCACCTGATCCTTCCCAACCCCCAAAATCGATCAAGACTTCAAAATAGATACTTGACATGTACTAGAAAAAGATACTCCTAATCAAGATCTATCATTATAGATATAGATGAGTCATTTTGGAGCATCCTGAAGGATTTTTGATGTTCTAGACGAAAATCAAATCACACCCAAAACCATCACCTGATCCTTCCCAACCCCCAAAATCGATCAAGACTTCAAAATAGATACTTGACATGTACTAAAAAAAGATACTCCTAATCAAGATCTATCATTATAGATATAGATGAGTCATTTTGGAGCATCCTGAAGGATTTTTGATGTTCTAGACGAAAATCAAATCACACCCAAAACCATCACCTGATCCTTCCCAACCCCCAAAATCGATCAAGACTTCAAAATAGATACTTGACATGTACTAGAAAAAGATACTCCTAATCAAGATCTATCATTATAGATATAGATGAGTCATTTTGGAGCATCCTGAAGGATTTTTGATGTTCTAGACGAAAATCAAATCACACCCAAAACCATCACCTGATCCTTCCCAACCCCCAAAATCGATTAAGACTTCAAAATAGATACTTGACATGTACTAGAAAAAGATACTCCTAATCAAGATCTATCATTATAGATATAGATGAGTCATTTTGGAGCATCCTGAAGGATTTTTGATGTTCTACACGAAAATCAAATCACACCCAAAACCATCACCTGATCCTTCCCAACCCCCAAAATCGATCAAGACTTCAAAATAGATACTTGACATGTACTAGAAAAAGATACTCCTAATCAAGATCTATCATTATAGATATAGATGAGTCATTTTGGAGCATCCTGAAGGATTTTTGATGTTCTAGACGAAAATCAAATCACACCCAAAACCATCACCTGATCCTTCCCAACCCCCAAAATCGATCAAGACTTCAAAATAGATACTTGACATGTACTAGAAAAAGATACTCCTAATCAAGATCTATCATTATAGATATAGATGAGTCATTTTGGAGCATCCTGAAGGATTTTTGATGTTCTAGACGAAAATCAAATCACACCCAAAACCATCACCTGATCCTTCCCAACCCCCAAAATCGATCAAGACTTCAAAATAGATACTTGACATGTACTAGAAAAAGATACTCCTAATCAAGATCTATCATTATAGATATAGATGAGTCATTTTGGAGCATCCTGAAGGATTTTTGATGTTCTAGACGAAAATCAAATCACACCCAAAACCATCACCTGATCCTTCCCAACCCCCAAAATCGATCAAGACTTCAAAATAGATACTTGACATGTACTAGAAAAAGATACTCCTAATCAAGATCTATCATTATAGATATAGATGAGTCATTTTGGAGCATCCTGAAGGATTTTTGATGTTCTAGACGAAAATCAAATCACACCCAAAACCATCACCTGATCCTTCCCAACCCCCAAAATCGATCAAGACTTCAAAATAGATACTTGACATGTACTAGAAAAAGATACTCCTAATCAAGATCTATCATTATAGATATAGATGAGTCATTTTGGAGCATCCTGAAGGATTTTTGATGTTCTAGACGAAAATCAAATCACACCCAAAACCATCACCTGATCCTTCCCAACCCCCAAAATCGATCAAGACTTCAAAATAGATACTTGACATGTACTAGAAAAAGATACTCCTAATCAAGATCTATCATTATAGATATAGATGAGTCATTTTGGAGCATCCTGAAGGATTTTTGATGTTCTAGACGAAAATCAAATCACACCCAAAACCATCACCTGATCAAGACTTCAAAATAGATACTTGACATGTACTAGAAAAAGATACTCCTAATCAAGATCTATCATTATAGATATAGATGAGTCATTTTGGAGCATCCTGAAGGATTTTTGATGTTCTAGACGAAAATCAAATCACACCCAAAACCATCACCTGATCCTTCCCAACCCCCAAAATCGATCAAGACTTCAAAATAGATACTTGACATGTACTAGAAAAAGATACTCCTAATCAAGATCTATCATTATAGATATAGATGAGTCATTTTGGAGCATCCTGAAGGATTTTTGATGTTCTAGACGAAAATCAAATCACACCCAAAACCATCACCTGATCCTTCCCAACCCCCAAAATCGATCAAGACTTCAAAATAGATACTTGACATGTACTAGAAAAAGATACTCCTAATCAAGATCTATCATTATAGATATAGATGAGTCATTTTGGAGCATCCTGAAGGATTTTTGATGTTCTAGACGAAAATCAAATCACACCCAAAACCATCACCTGATCCTTCCCAACCCCCAAAATCGATCAAGACTTCAAAATAGATACTTGACATGTACTAGAAAAAGATACTCCTAATCAAGATCTATCATTATAGATATAGATGAGTCATTTTGGAGCATCCTGAAGGATTTTTGATGTTCTAGACGAAAATCAAATCACACCCAAAACCATCACCTGATCCTTCCCAACCCCCAAAATCGATCAAGACTTCAAAATAGATACTTGACATGTACTAGAAAAAGATACTCCTAATCAAGATCTATCATTATAGATATAGATGAGTCATTTTGGAGCATCCTGAAGGATTTTTTGAAGTTCTAGACGAAAATCAAATCACACCCAAAACCATCACCTGATCCTTCCCAACCCCCAAAATCGATCAAGACTTCAAAATAGATACTTGACATGTACTAGAAAAAGATACTCCTAATCAAGATCTATCATTATAGATATAGATGAGTCATTTTGGAGCATCCTGAAGGATTTTTGATGTTCTAGACGAAAATCAAATCACACCCAAAACCATCACCTGATCCTTCCCAACCCCCAAAATCGATCAAGACTTCAAAATAGATACTTGACATGTACTAGAAAAAGATACTCCTAATCAAGATCTATCATTATAAATATAGATGAGTCATTTTGGAGCATCCTGAAGGATTTTTGATGTTCTAGACGAAAATCAAATCACACCCAAAACCATCACCTGATCCTTCCCAACCCCCAAAATCGATCAAGACTTCAAAATAGATACTTGACATGTACTAGAAAAAGATACTCCTAATCAAGATCTATCATTATAGATATAGATGAGTCATTTTGGAGCATCCTGAAGGATTTTTGATGTTCTAGACGAAAATCAAATCACACCCAAAACCATCACCTGATCCTTCCCAACCCCCAAAATCGATCAAGACTTCAAAATAGATACTTGACATGTACTAGAAAAAGATACTCCTAATCAAGATCTATCATTATAGATATAGATGAGTCATTTTGGAGCATCCTGAAGGATTTTTGATGTTCTAGACGAAAATCAAATCACACCCAAAACCATCACCTGATCCTTCCCAACGCCCCAAAATCGATCAAGACTTCAAAATAGATACTTGACATGTACTAGAAAAAGATACTCCTAATCAAGATCTATCATTATAGATATAGATGAGTCATTTTGGAGCATCCTGAAGGATTTTTGATGTTCTAGACGAAAATCAAATCACACCCAAAACCATCACCTGATCCTTCCCAACCCCCAAAATCGATCAAGACTTCAAAATAGATACTTGACATGTACTAGAAAAAGATACTCCTAATCAAGATCTATCATTATAGATATAGATGAGTCATTTTGGAGCATCCTGAAGGATTTTTGATGTTCTAGACGAAAATCAAATCACACCCAAAACCATCACCTGATCCTTCCCAACCCCCAAAATCGATCAAGACTTCAAAATAGATACTTGACATGTACTAGAAAAAGATACTCCTAATCAAGATCTATCATTATAGATATAGGTGAGTCATTTTGGAGCATCCTGAAGGATTTTTGATGTTCTAGACGAAAATCAAATCACACCCAAAACCATCACCTGATCCTTCCCAACCCCCAAAATCGATCAAGACTTCAAAATAGATACTTGACATGTACTAGAAAAAGATACTCCTAATCAAGATCTATCATTATAGATATAGATGAGTCATTTTGGAGCATCCTGAAGGATTTTTGATGTTCTAGACGAAAATCAAATCACACCCAAAACCATCACCTGATCCTTCCCAACCCCCAAAATCGATCAAGACTTCAAAATAGATACTTGACATGTACTAGAAAAAGATACTCCTAATCAAGATCTATCATTATAGATATAGATGAGTCATTTTGGAGCATCCTGAAGGATTTTTGATGTTCTAGACGAAAATCAAATCACACCCAAAACCATCACCTGATCCTTCCCAACCCCCAAAATCGATCAAGACTTCAAAATAGATACTTGACATGTACTAGAAAAAGATACTCCTAATCAAGATCTATCATTATAGATATAGATGAGTCATTTTGGAGCATCCTGAAGGATTTTTGATGTTCTAGACGAAAATCAAATCACACCCAAAACCATCACCTGATCCTTCCCAACCCCCAAAATCGATCAAGACTTCAAAATAGATACTTGACATGTACTAGAAAAAGATACTCCTAATCAAGATCTATCATTATAGATATACATAGATGAGTCATTTTGGAGCATCCTGAAGGATTTTTGATGTTCTAGACGAAAATCAAATCACACCCAAAACCATCACCTGATCCTTCCCAACCCCCAAAATCGATCAAGACTTCAAAATAGATACTTGACATGTACTAGAAAAAGATACTCCTAATCAAGATCTATCATTATAGATATAGATGAGTCATTTTGGAGCATCCTGAAGGATTTTTGATGTTCTAGACGAAAATCAAATCACACCCAAAACCATCACCTGATCCTTCCCAACCCCCAAAATCGATCAAGACTTCAAAATAGATACTTGAC
>NW_026605788.1:0-26076 GCF_945859685.1 Eupeodes corollae
ATGATGCGGTTTTTCACTAAAATACAGAGCATCGACCCACCTTTCAATTGATGCATAAATCACAAAAATGATTTTTTTTTTCAGTTTTTCGAGAAAATCGTGGGCTAACCCTTGCCGAAAAAAGTAGTATTTTCAAAACTATTTCCCACCCCAATCAAAATGCACATCAAAAAGAAAGGTATTTAAATGCTCTACCCCACAACTCCAAACCAAAATGTTATACGATCGCTCGTTTCCGAAAAATTAGTCAAAAAGTAAAATTACAGAATTTCGACCCAGCTCATCACAAATTATCTTTCGGTTGCTCTATTTCCTCAACCAAGCCTCCAAACATGATGCGGTTTTCACTAAAATACAGAGCATCGACCCACCTTTCAATTGATGCATAAATCACAAAATGATTTTTTTTTCAGTTTTTCGAGAAAATCGTGGGCTAACCCTTGCCGAAAAAAGTAGTATTTTCAAAACTATTTCCCACCCAATCAAAATGCACATCAAAAGAAAGGTATTTAAATGCCCTACCCACAACTGCAAACCAAAATGTTATACGATCTCTCGTTTCCGAAAAAATTAGTCAAAAAGTAAAATTACAGAATTTCGACCCAGCTCATCACAAATTATCTTTCGGTTGCTCTATTTCCTCAACCAAGCCTCCAAACATGAATGCGGTTTTCACTAAAATACAGAGCATCGACCCACCTTTCAATTGATGCATAAATCTCAAAAATGATTTTTTTTCAGTTTTTCGAGAAAATCGTGGGCTAACCCTTGCCGAAAAAAAGTAGTATTTTCAAAACTATTTCCCACCCCAATCAAAATGCACATCAAAAGAAAGGTATTTTAATGCTCTACCCACAACTGCAAACCAAAATGTTATACGATCGCTCGTTTCCGAAAAATTAGTCAAAAAGTAAAATTACAGAATTTCGACCCAGCTCAACACAAATTATCTTTCGGTTGCTCTATTTCCTCAAACCTAGCCTCCAAACATGATGCGGTTTTCACTAAAATACAGAGCATCGACCCACCTTTCAATTGATGCTTAAATCTCAAAAATGTTTTTTTTTTCAGTTTTTCGAGAAAATCGTGGGCTAACCCATTGCCGAAAGAAGTAGTATTTTCAAAACTATTTCCCACAAAATCAAAATGCACATCAAAAGAAAGGTATTTAAATGCTCTACCCACAACTGCAAACCAAAATGTTATACAATCGCTCGTTTCCGAAAAATTAGTCAAAAAGTAAAATTACAGAATTTCGACCCAGCTCATCACAAATTATCTTTCGGTTGCTCTATTTCCTCAACCAAGCCTCCAAAACATGATGGCGGTTTTTCACTAAAGTACAGAGCATCGACCCACCTTTCGATTGATGCATAAATCACAAAAATGATTTTTTTTTCAGTTTTTCGAGAAAATCGTGGGCTAACCCATTGCCGAAAAAGTAGTATTTTCAAAACTATTTCCCACCCAATCAAAATGCACATCAAAAGAAAGGTATTTAAATGCTCTACCCACAACTGCAAACCAAAATGTTATACGATCGCTCGTTTCCGAAAAATTAGTCAAAAAGTAAAATTAACAGAATTTCGACCCAGCTCATCACAAATTATCTTTCGGTTGCTCTATTTCCTCAACCAAGCCTCCAAACATGATGCGGGTTTTCACTAAAATACAGAGCATCGACCCACCTTTCAATTGATGCATAAATCACAAAAATGATTTTTTTTTTCAGTTTTTCGAGAAAATCGTGGGCTAACCCTTGCCGAAAAAGTAGTATTTTCAAAACTATTTCCCACCCAATCAAAATGCACATCAAAAGAAAGGTATTTAAATGCTCTACCCACAACTGCAAACCAAAATGTTATACGATCGCTCGTTTCCGAAAAATTAGTCAAAAAGTAAAATTACAGAATTTCGACCCAGCTCATCACAAATTATCTTTCGGTTGCTCTATTTCCTCAACCAAGCCTCCAAACATGATGCGGTTTTCACTAAAATACAGAGCATCGACCCACCTTTCAATTGATGCATAAATCACAAAAATGATTTTTTTTCAGTTTTTCGAGAAAATCGTGGGCTAACCCTTGCCGAAAAAAGTAGTATTTTCAAAACTATTTCCCACCCAATCAAAATGCACATCAAAAGAAAGGTATTTAAATGCTCTACCCACAACTGCAAACCAAAATGTTATACGATCGCTCGTTTCCGAAAAATTAGTCAAAAAGTAAAATTACAGAATTTCGGACCCAGCTCATCACAAATTATCTTTCGGTTGCTCTATTTCCTCAACCAAGCCTCCAAACATGATGCGGTTTTCACTAAAATACAGAGCATCGACCCACCTTTCGATTGATGCATAAATCACAAAAATGATTTTTTTTTCAGTTTTTCGAGAAAATCGTGGGCTAACCCATTGCCGAAAAAGTAGTATTTTCAAAACTATTTCCCACCCAATCAAAAATGCACATCAAAAGAAAGTATTTAAATGCTCTACCCACAACTGCAAACCAAAATGTTATACGATCGCTCGTTTCCGAAAAATTAGTCAAAAAGTAAAATTACAGAATTTCGACCCAGCTCATCACAAATTATCTTTCGGTTGCTCTATTTCCTCAACCAAGCCTCCAAACATGATGCGGTTTTCACTAAAATACAGAGCATCGACCCACCTTTCAATTGATGCATAAATCACAAAAATGATTTTTTTTTTTTCAGTTTTTTCGAGAAAATCGTGGGCTAACCCTTGCCGAAAAAGTAGTATTTTCAAAACTATTTCCCACCCAATCAAAATGCACATCAAAAGAAAGGTATTTAAATGCTCTACCCACAACTGCAAACCAAAATGTTATACGATCGCTCGTTTCCGAAAAATTAGTCAAAAAGTAAAATTACAGAATTTCGACCCAGCTCATCACAAATTATCTTTCGGTTGCTCTATTTCCTCAACCAAGCCTCCAAACATGATGCGGTTTTCACTAAAATACAGAGCATCGACCCACCTTCCCAATTGATGCATAAATCACAAAAATGATTTTTTTTTCAGTTTTTCGAGAAAATCGTGGGCTAACCCTTGCCGAAAAAAGTAGTATTTTCAAAACTATTTCCCACACCCAAATCAAAATGCACATCAAAAGAAAGGTATTTAAATGCTCTACCCACAACTGCAAACCAAAATGTTATACGATCGCTCGTTTCCGAAAAATTAGTCAAAAAGTAAAATTACAGAATTTCGACCCAGCTCATCACAAATTATCTTTCGGTTGCTCTATTTCCTCAACCAAGCCTCCAAACATGATGCGGTTTTCACTAAAATACAGAGCATCGACCCACCTTTCAATTGATGCATAAATCACAAAAATGATTTTTTTTTCAGGTTTTTCGAGAAAATCGTGGGCTAACCCTTGCCGAAAAAAGTAGTATTTTTCAAAATTATTTCCCAACCAATCAAAATACACATCAAAAGAAAGGTATTTAAATGCTCTACCCACAACTGCAAACCAAAAATGTTATACGATCGCTCGTTTCCGAAAAATTAGTCAAAAAGTAAAATTACAGAATTTCGACCCAGCTCATCACAAATTATCTTTCGGTTGCTCTATTTCCTCAACCAAGCCTCCAAACATGATGCGGTTTTCACTAAAATACAGAGCACCGACCCACCCTTTCAATTGATGCATAAATCACAAAAATGATTTTTTTTCAGTTTTTCGAGAAAATCGTGGGCTAACCCTTGCCGAAAAAAGTAGTATTTTCAAAACTATTTCCCACCCAATCAAAATGCACATCAAAAGAAAGGTATTTAAATGCTCTACCCACAACTGCAAACCAAAATGTTATACGATCGCTCGTTTCCGAAAAATTAGTCAAAAAGTAAAATTACAGAATTTCGACCCAGCTCATCACAAATTATCTTTCGGTTGCTCTATTTCCTCAACCAAGCCTCCAAACATGATGCGGTTTTCACTAAAAATACAGAGCATCGACCCACCTTTCAATTGATGCATAAATCACAAAAATGATTTTTTTTTCAGTTTTTCGAGAAAATCGTGGGCTAACCCATTGCCGAAAAAGTAGCATTTTCAAATCTATTTCCCACCCAATCAAAATGCACATCAAAAGAAAGGTATTTAAATGCTCTACCCACAACTGCAAACCAAAAATGTTATACGATCTCTCGTTTCCGAAAAAATTAGTCAAAAAGTAAAATTACAGAATTTCGACCCAGCTCATCACAAATTATCTTTCGGTTGCTCTATTTCCTCAACCAAAGCCTCCAAACATGATGCGGTTTTCACTAAAATACAGAGCATCGACCCACCTTTCAATTGATGCATAAATCACAAAAAATGGGCTAACCCATTGCCGAAAAAGTAGCATTTTCAAATATATTTCCTACCCAATCAAAATGCACATCAAAAGAAAGGTATTTAAATGCTCTACCCACAACTGCAAACCAAAATGTTATACGATCGCTCGTTTCCGAAAAATTAGTCAAAAAGTAAAATTACAGAATTTCGACCCAGCTCATCACAAATTATCTTTCGGTTGCTCTATTTCCTCAACCAAGCCTCCAAACATGATGCGGTTTTCACTAAAATACAGAGCATCGACCCACCTTTCAATTGATGCATAAATCTCAAAAATGATTTTTTTTCAGTTTTTCGAGAAAATCGTGGGCTTACCCATTGCCGAAAAGGTAGCATTTTCAAATCTATTTCCCACCCAATCAAAATGCACATCAAAAGAAAGGTATTTAAATGCTCTACCCACAACTGCAAACCAAAATGTTATACGATCGCTCGTTTCCGAAAAATTAGTCAAAAAGTAAAATTACAGAATTTCGACCCAGCTCATCACAAATTATCTTTCGGTTGCTCTATTTCCTCAACCAAGCCTCCAAACATGATGCGGTTTTCACTAAAATACAGAGCATCGACCCACCTTTCAATTGATGCATAAATCACAAAAATGATTTTTTTTTCAGTTTTTCGAGAAAATCGTGGGCTAACCCATTTGCCGAAAAAGTAGCATTTTCAAATCTATTTCCCACCCAATCAAAATGCACATCAAAAGAAAGGTATTTAAATGCTCTACCCACAACTGCAAACCAAAATGTTATAAGATCGCTCGTTTCCGAAAAATTAGTCAAAAAGTAAAATTACAGAATTTTCGACCCAGCTCATCACAAATTATCTTTCGGTTGCTCTATTTCCTCAACCAAGCCTCCAAACATGATGCGGTTTTCACTAAAATACAGAGCATCGACCCACCTTTCAATTGATGCATATATCACAAAAATGATTTTTTTTTCAGTTTTTCGAGGAAAATCGTGGGCTAACCCATTGCCGAAAAAGTAGCATTTTCAAATCTATTTCCCACCCAATCAAAATGCACATCAAAAGAAAGGTATTTAAATGCTCTACCCACAACTGCAAACCAAAATGTTATACGATCGCTCGTTTCCGAAAAATTAGTCAAAAAGTAAAATTACAGAATTTCGACCCAGCTCATCACAAATTATCTTTCGGTTGCTCTATTTCCTCAACCAAGCCTCCAAACATGATGCGGTTTTCACTAAAATACAGAGCATCGACCCACCTTTCAATTGATGCATAAATCACAAAATGATTTTTTTTCAGTTTTTTCGAGAAAATCGTGGGCTAACCCTTGCCGAAAAAAGTAGTATTTTCAAAATTATTTCCCAAACCAATCAAAATACACATCAAAAGAAAGGTATTTAAATGCTCTACCCACAACTGCAAACCAAATGTTATACGATCGCTCGTTTCCGAAAAATTAGTCAAAAAGTAAAATTACAGAATTTCGACCCAGCTCATCACAAATTATCTTTCGGTTGCTCTATTTCCTCAACCAAGCCTCCAAACATGATGCGGTTTTCACTAAAATACAGAGCATCGACCCACCTTTCAATTGATGCATAAATCACAAAAATGATTTTTTTTTTCAGTTTTTCGAGAAAATCGTGGCTAAACCCATTGCCGAAAAAGTAGCATTTTTCAAATCTATTTCCCACCCAATCAAAATGCACATCAAAAGAAAGGTATTTAAATTCTCTACCCACAACTGCAAACCAAAATGTTATACGATCGCTCGTTTCCGAAAAATTAGTCAAAAAGTAAAATTACAGAATTTCGACCCAGCTCATCACAAATTATCTTTCGGTTGCTCTATTTCCTCAACCATGCCTCCAAACATGATGCGGTTTTCACTAAAATACAGAGCATCGACCCACCTTTCAATTGATGCATAAATCACAAAAATGATTTTTTTTCAGTTTTTCGAGAAAATCGTGGGTTAACCCATTGCCGAAAAAGTAGCATTTTCAAATCTATTTCCCACCCAATCAAAATGCACATCAAAAGAAAGGTATTTAAATGCTCTACCCACAACTGCAAACCAAAATGTTATACGATCGCTCGTTTCCGAAAAATTAGTCAAAAAGTAAAATTACAGAATTTCGACCCAGCTCATCACAAATTATCTTTCGGTTGCTCTATTTCCTCAACCAAGCCTCCAAAACATGATGCGGTTTTCACTAAAATACAGAGCATCGACCCACCTTTCAATTGATGCATAAATCTCAAAAATGATTTTTTTTCAGTTTTTCGAGAAAATCGTGGGCTAACCCTTGCCGAAAAAAGTAGTATTTTCAAATCTATTTCCCACCCAATCAAAATGCACATCAAAAGAAAGGTATTTAAATGCTCTACCCACAACTGCAAACCAAAATATTATACGATCGCTCGTTTCTGAAAAATTAGTCAAAAAGTAAAATTACAGAATTTCGACCCAGCTCATCACAAATTATCTTTCGGTTGCTCTATTTCCTCAACCAATGCCTCCAAACATGATGCGGTTTTCACTAAAATACAGAGCATCGACCCACCTTTCAATTGATGCATAAATCACAAAAATGATTTTTTTTCAGTTTTTCGAGAAAATCGTGGGCTAACCCTTGCCGAAAAAAGTAGTATTTTCAAAAATTATTTCCCAACCAATCAAAATACACATCAAAAGAAAGGTATTTAAATGCTCTACCCCACAACTGCAAACCAAATGTTATACGATCGCTCGTTTCCGAAAAATTAGTCAAAAAGTAAAATTACAGAATTTCGACCCAGCTCATCACAAATTATCTTTCGGTTGCTCTATTTCCTCAACCAAGCCTCCAAACATGATGCGGTTTTCACTAAAATACAGAGCATCGACCCACCTTTCAATTGATGCATAAATCACAAAAATGAATTTTTTTTTCAGTTTTTCGAGAAAATCGTGGGCTAACCCATTGCCGAAAAAGTAGCATTTTCAAAATCTATTTCCCACCCAATCAAAATGCACATCAAAAGAAAGGTATTTAAATGCTCTACCCACAACTGCAAACCAAAATGTTATACGATCGCTCGTTTCCGAAAAATTAGTCAAAAAGTAAAATTACAGAATTTCGACCCAGCTCATCACAAATTATCTTTCGGTTGCTCTATTTCCTCAACCAAGCCTCCAAACATGATGCGGTTTTCACTAAAATACAGAGCATCGACCCACCTTTCAATTGATGCATAAATCACAAAAATGATTTTTTTTTCAGTTTTTCGAGAAAATCGTGGGCTAAAGCTTGCCGAAAAAAGTAGTATTTTCAAAACTATTTCCCACCCAATCAAAATGCACATCAAAAGAAAGGTATTTAAATTGCTCTACCCACAACTGCAAATCAAAATGTTATACGATCGCTCGTTTCCCCGAAAAATTAGTCAAAAAGTAAAATTACAGAATTTCGACCCAGCTCATCACAAATTATCTTTCGGTTGCTCTATTTCCTCAACCAAGCCTCCAAACATGATGCGGTTTTCACTAAAATACAGAGCATCGACCCACCTTTCAATTGATGCATAAATCACAAAAATGATTTTTTTTTCAGTTTTTCGAGAAAATCGTGGGCTAACCCATTGCCGAAAAAGTAGTATTTTCAAAACTATTTCCCACCCAATCAAAATGCACATCAAAAGAAAGGTATTTAAATGCTCTACCCACAACTGCAAATCAAAATGTTATACGATCGCTCGTTTCCGAAAAATTAGTCAAAAAGTAAAATTACAGAATTTCGACCCAGCTCATCACAAATTATCTTTCGGTTGCTCTATTTCCTCAACCAAGCCTCCAAACATGATGCGGTTTTCACTAAAATACAGAGCATCGACCCACCTTTCAATTGATGCATAAATCACAAAAATGAATTTTTTTTCAGTTTTTCGAGAAAATCGTGGGCTAACCCATTGCCGAAAAAGTAGTATTTTCAAAACTATTTCCCACCCAATCAAAATGCACATCAAAAGAAAGGTATTTAAATGCTCTTCCCACAACTGCAAACCAAAATGTTATACAATCGCTCGTTTCCGAAAAATTAGTCAAAAAGTAAAATTACAGAATTTCGACCCAGCTCATCACAAATTATCTTTCGGTTGCTCTATTTCCTCAACCAAGCCTCCAAACATGATGCGGTTTTCACTAAAATACAGAGCATCGACCCACCTTTCAATTGATGCATAAATCACAAAAATGATTTTTTTTTTCAGTTTTTCGAGAAAATCGTGGGCTAACCCTTGCCGAAAAAAGTAGTATTTTCAAAACTATTTCCCACCCAATCAAAATGCACATCAAAAGAAAGGTATTTAAATGCTCTACCCACAACTGCAAACCAAAATGTTATACGATCGCTCGTTTCCCGAAAAATTAGTCAAAAAGTAAAAATTACAGAATTTCGACCCAGCTCATCACAAATTATCTTTCGGTTGCTCTATTTCCTCAACCAGCCTCCAAAACATGATGCGGTTTTCACTAAAATACAGAGCATCGACCCACCTTTCAATTGATGCATAAATCACAAAAATGATTTTTTTTTTCAGTTTTTCGAGAAAATCGTGGGCTAACCCTTGCCCGAAAAAAGTAGTATTTTCAAAACTATTCCCACCCAATCAAAATGCACATCAAAAGAAAGGTATTTAAATGCTCTACCCACAACTGCAAACCAAAATGTTATACGATCGCTCGTTTCCGAAAAATTAGTCAAAAAGTAAAATTACAGAATTTCGACCCAGCTCATCACAAATTATCTTTCGGTTGCTCTATTTCCTTAACCAAGCCTCCAAACATGATGCGGTTTTCACTAAAATACAGAGCATCGACCCACCTTTCAAATGATGCATAAATCTCAAAAATGATTTTTTTTTCAGTTTCTCGAGAAAATCGTGGGCTAACCCTTGCCGAAAAAAGTAGTATTTTCAAAACTATTTCCCACCCCATCAAAATGCACATCAAAAGAAAGGTATTTAAATGCTCTACCCACAACTGCAAACCAAAATGTTATACGATCGCTCGTTTCCGAAAAATTAGTCAAAAAGTAAAATTACAGAATTTCGACCCAGCTCATCACAAATTATCTTTCGGTTGCTCTATTTCCTCAACCAAGCCTCCAAACATGATGCGGTTTTCACTAAAATACAGAGCATCGACCCACCTTTCAATTGATGCATAAATCAAAAAAATGATTTTTTTTCAGTTTTTCGAGAAAATCGTGGGCTAACCATTGCCGAAAAAGTAGAATTTTCAAAACTATTTCCCACCCAATCAAAATGCACATCAAAAGAAAGGTATTTAAATGCTCTACCCACAACTGCAAACCAAAATGTTATACGATCGCTCGTTTCCGAAAAATTAGTCAAAAAGTAAAATTACAGAATTTTCGACCCAGCTCATCACAAATTATCTTTCGGTTGCTCTATTTCCTCAACCAAGCCTCCAAACATGATGCGGTTTTCACTAAAATACAGAGCATCGACCCACCTTTCAATTGATGCATAAATCAAAAAAAATGATTTTTTTTCAGTTTTTTCGAGAAAATCGTGGGCTAAACCATTGCCGAAAAAGTAGTATTTTCAAAACTATTTCCCAACCAATCAAAATACACATCAAAAGAAAGGTTTTTAAATGCTCTACCCACAACTGCAAACCCAAAATGTTATACGATCTCTCTTTTCAGAAAAATTAGTCAAAAAGTAAAATTACAGAATTTCGACCCCAGCTCATCACAAATTATCTTTCGGTTGCTCTATTTCCTCAACCAAGCCTCCAAACATGATGCGGTTTTCACTAAAATACAGAGCATCGACCCACCTTTTCAATTGATGCATAAATCACAAAAATGATTTTTTTTTCAGTTTTTCGAGAAAATCGTGGCTAACCCTTGCCGAAAAAAGTAGTATTTTCAAAACTATTTCCCACCCAATCAAAATGCACATCAAAAGAAAGGTATTTAAATGCTCTAACCCACAACTGCAAACCAAAATGTTATACGATCGCTCGTTTCCGAAAAATTAGTCAAAAAGTAAAATTACAGAATTTCGACCCAGCTCATCACAAATTATCTTTCGGTTGCTCTATTTCCTCAACCAAGCCTCCAAACATGATGCGGTTTTCACTAAAATACAGAGCATCGACCCACCTTTCAATTGATGCATAAATCACAAAAATGATTTTTTTTCAGTTTTTTCGAGAAAATCGTGGGCTAACCCTTGCCGAAAAAAGTAGTATTTTCAAAAACTATTTCCCACCCAATCAAAATGCACATCAAAAGAAAGGTATTTAAATGCTCTACCCACAACTGCAAAACCAAAATGTTATACAATCGCTCGTTTCCGAAAAAATTAGTCAAGAAGTAAAATTACAGAATTTCGACCCAGCTCATCACAAATTATCTTTCGGTTGCTCTATTTCCTCAACCAAGCCTCCAAACATGATGCGGTTTTCACTAAAATACAGAGCATCGACCCACCTTTCAATTGATGCATAAATCTCAAAAATGATTTTTTTTCAGTTTCTCGGGAAAATCGTGGGCTAACCCTTGCCGAAAAAAGTAGTATTTTCAAAACTATTTCCCACACCAATCAAAATGCACATCAAAAGAAAGGTATTTAAATGCTCTACCCACAACTGCAAACGAAAATGTTATACGATCGCTCGTTTCCGAAAAATTAGTCAAAAAGTAAAATTACAGAATTTCGGACCCAGCTCATCACTAATTATCTTTCGGTTGCTCTATTTCCTCAACCAAGCCTCCAAACATGATTCGGTTTTCACTAAAATACAGAGCATCGACCCACCTTTCAATTGATGCATAAATCACAAAAATGATTTTTTTTCAGTTTTTCGAGAAAATCGTGGCTAACCCTTGCCGAAAAAGTAGTATTTTCAAAACTATTTCCCCACCCAATCAAAATACATATCAAAAGAAGAGTATTTAAATGCTCTACCCACAACTGCAAACCAAAATGTTATACGATCTCTCTTTTCAGAAAAATTAGTCAAAAAGTAAAATTACAGAATTTCGACCCAGCTCATCACAAATTATCTTTCGGTTGCTCTATTTCCTCAACCAAGCCTCCAAACATGATGCGGTTTTCAACTAAAATACAGAGCATCGACCCACCTTTCAATTGATGCATAAATCACAAAAATGATTTTTTTTTCAGTTTTTCGAGAAAATCGTGGGCTAACCCTTGCCGAAAAAAGTAGTATTTTCAAAACTATTTCCCACCCAATCAAAATGCACATCAAAAGGAAGGTATTTAAATGCTCTACCCACAACTGCAAACCAAAATGTTATACGATCGCTCGTTTCCGAAAAATTGGTCAAAAAGTAAAATTACATAATTTCGACCCAGCTCATCACAAATTATCTTTCGGTTGCTCTATTTCCTCAACCAAGCCTCCAAACATGATGCCGGTTTTCACTAAAATACAGAGCATCGACCCACCTTTCAATTTATGCATAAATCACAAAAATGATTTTTTTTTCAGTTTTTCGAGAAAATCGTGGGCTATCCCTTGCCGAAAAAAGTAGTATTTTCAAAACTATTTCCCACCCCAATCAAAATGCACATCAAAAGAAAGGTATTTAAATGCTCTACCCACAACTGCAAACCAAAATGTTATACGATCGCTCGTTTCCGAAAAATTAGTCAAAAAGTAAAATTACAGAATTTCGACCCAGCTCATCACAAATTATCTTTCGGTTGCTCTATTTCCTCAACCAAGCCTCCAAACATGATGCGGTTTTCACTAAAATACAGAGCATCGACCCACCTTTCAATTGATGCATAAATCTCAAAAATGATTTTTTTTCAGTTTTTCGAGAAAATCGTGGGCTAACCCTGGCCGAAAAAAAGTAGTATTTTCAAGACTATTTCCCACCCAATCAAAATGCACATCAAAAGAAAGGTATTTAAATGCTCTACCCACAACTGCAAACCAAAAATGTTATAACGATCGCTCGTTTCCGAAAAATTAGTCAAAAAGTAAAATTACAGAATTTCGACCCAGCTCATCACAAATTATCTTTACGGTTGCTCTATTTCCTCAACCAAGCCTCCAAACATGATGCGGTTTTCACTAAAATACAGAGCATCGACTCACCTTTCAATTGATGCATAAATCACAAAAATGATTTTTTTTCAGTTTTTTCGAGAAAATCGTGGGCTAACCCTTGCCGAAAAAAGTAGTATTTTCAAAACTATTTCCCACCCAATCAAAATGCACATCAAAAGAAAGGTATTTAAATGCTCTACCCACAACTGCAAACCAAAATGTTATACAATCGCTCGTTTCCGAAAAATTAGTCAAAAAGTAAAATTACAGAATTTCGACCCAGCTCATCACAAATTAATCTTTCGGTTGCTCTATTTCCTCAACCAAGCCTCCAAACATGATGCGGTTTTCACTAAAATACAGAGCATCGACCCACCTTTCAATTGATGCATAAATCACAAAAATGATTTTTTTTTCAGTTTTTCGAGAAAATCGTGGGCTAACCCTTGCCGAAAAAAGTAGTATTTTCAAAACTATTTCCCACCCAATCAAAATGCACATCAAAAGAAAGGTATTTAAATGCTCTACCCACAACTGCAAACCAAAATGTTATACGATCGCTCGTTTCCGAAAAATTAGTCAAAAAGTAAAATTACAGAATTTCGACCCAGCTCATCACAAATTATCTTTCGGTTGCTCTATTTCCTCAACCAAGCCTCCAAACATGATGCGGTTTTCACTAAAATACAGAGCATCGACCCACCTTTCAATTGATGCATAAATCACAAAAATGATTTTTTTTCAGATTTCGAGAAAATCGTGGGCTAACCCTTGCCGAAAAAAGTAGTATTTTCAAAACTATTTCCCACCCAATCAAAATGCACATCAAAAGAAAGGTATTTAAATGCTCTACCCACAACTGCAAACCAAAATGTTATACGATCTCTCTTTTCCGAAAAATTAGTCAAAAAGTAAAAATTACAGAATTTCGACCCAGCTCATCACAAATTATCTTTCGGTTGCTCTATTTCCTCAACCAAGCCTCCAAACATGATGCGGTTTTCACTAAAATACAGAGCATCGACCCACCTTTCAATTGATGCATAAATCACAAAAATGATTTTTTTTTCAGTTTTTCGAGAAAATCGTGGGCCGAAAAAGTAGCATTTTCAAATCTATTTCCCACCCAATCAAAATGCACATCAAAAGAAAGGTATTTAAATGCTCTACCCACAACTGCAAACCAAAATGTTATACGATCGCTCGTTTCCGAAAAATTAGTCAAAAAGTAAAATTACAGAATTTCGACCCAGCTCATCACAAATTATCTTTCGGTTGCTCTATTTCCTCAACCAAGCCTCCAAACATGATGCGGTTTTCACTAAAATACAGAGCATCGACCCACCTTTTAATTGATGCATAAATCTAAAAAATGATTTTTTTTCAGTTTTTCGAGAAAATCGTGGGCTAACCCTTGCCGAAAAAAGTAGTATTTTCAAAACTATTTCCCACCCAATCAAAATGCACATCAAAAGAAAGGTATTTAAATGCTCTACCCACAACTGCAAACCAAAATGTTATACGATCGCTCGTTTCCGAAAAATTAGTCAAAAAGTAAAATTACAGAATTTCGACCCAGCTCATCACAAATTATCTTTCGGTTGCTCTATTTCCTCAACCAAGCCTCCTAACATGATGCGGTTTTCACTAAAATACAGAGCATCGACCCACCTTTCAATTGATGCATAAATCACAAAAATGATTTTTTTCAGTTTTTCGAGAAAATCGTGGGCTAACCCATTGCCGAAAAAGTAGTATTTTCAAAACTATTTCCCACCCAATCAAAATGCACATCAAAAGAAAGGTATTTAAATGCTCTACCCACAACTGCAAACCAAAATGTTATACGATCGCTCGTTTCCGAAAAATTAGTCAAAAAGTAAAATTACAGAATTTCGACCCAGCTCATCACAAATTATCTTTCGGTTGCTCTATTTCCTCAACCAAGCCTCCAAACATGATGCGGTTTTCACTAAAATACAGAGCATCGACCCACCTTTCAATTGATGCATAAATCACACAAATGATTTTTTTTCAGTTTTTCGAGAAAATCGTGGGCTAACCCTTGCCGAAAAAAGTAGTATTTTCAAAACTATTTCCCACCCAATCAAAATGCACATCAAAAGAAAGGTATTTAAATGCTCTACCCACAACTGCAAACCAAAATGTTATACGATCGCTCGTTTCCGAAAAATTAGTCAAAAAGTAAAATTACAGAATTTCGACCCAGCTCATCACAAATTATCTTTCGGTTGCTCTATTTCCTCAACCAAGCCTCCAAACATGATGCGGTTTTCACTTAAATACAGAGCATCGACCCACCTTTCAATTGATGCATAAATCACAAAAATGATTTTTTTTTCAGTTTTTCGAGAAAATCGTGGGCTAACCCTTGCCGAAAAAAGTAGTATTTTCAAAACTATTTCCCACCCAATCACATCAAAAGAAAGGTATTTAAATGCTCTACCCACAACTGCAAACCAAAATGTTATACAATCGCTCGTTTCCGAAAAATTAGTCAAAAAGTAAAATTACAGAATTTCGACCCAGCTCATCACAAATTATCTTTCGGTTGCTCTATTTCCTCAACCAAGCCTCCAAACATGATGCGGTTTTCACTAAAATACAAAGCATCGACCCACCTTGCAATTGATGCATAAATCACAAAAATGATTTTTTTTTCAGTTTTTCGAGAAAATCGTGCCGAAAAAAGTAGTATTTTCAAAACTATTTCCCACCCAATCAAAATGCACATCAAAAGAAAGGTATTTAAATGCTCTACCCACAACTGCAAACCAAAATGTTATACGATCGCTCGTTTCCGAAAAATTAGTCAAAAAGTAAAATTACAGAATTTCGACCCAGCTCATCACAAATTATCTTTCGGTTGCTCTATTTCCTCAACCAAGCCTCCAAACATGATGCGGTTTTCACTTAAATACAGAGCATCGACCCACCTTTCAATTGATGCATAAATCACAAAAATGATTTTTTTTTCAGTTTTTCGAGAAAATCGTGGGCTAACCCTTGCCGAAAAAAGTAGTATTTTCAAAACTATTTCCCACCCAATCAAAATGCACATCAAAAGAAAGGTATTTAAATGCTCTACCCACAACTACAAACCAAAATGTTATACGATCTCTCTTTTCCGAAAAATTAGTCAAAAAGTAAAATTACAGAATTTCGACCCAGCTCATCACAAATTATCTTTCGGTTGCTCTATTTCCTCAACCAAGCCTCCAAACATGATGCGGTTTTCACTAAAATACAGAGCATCGACCCATCTTTCAATTGATGCATAAATCACAAAAATGATTTTTTTTTCAGTTTTTCGAGAAAATCGTGGGCTAACCCATTGCCGAAAAAGTAGCATTTTCAAATTTATTTCCCACCCAATCAAAATGCACATCAAAAGAAAGGTATTTAAATACTCTACCCACAACTGCAAACCAAAATGTTATACAATCGCTCGTTTCCGAAAAATTAGTCAAAAAGTAAAATTACAGAATTTC
The DNA here is from genome assembly GCF_945859685.1 of Eupeodes corollae. Classification (NCBI taxonomy): domain Eukaryota; kingdom Metazoa; phylum Arthropoda; class Insecta; order Diptera; family Syrphidae; genus Eupeodes; species Eupeodes corollae. Next base: position 15,951 of record NW_026605788.1, read on the forward strand.
GACCCAGCTCATCACAAATTATCTTTCGGTTGCTCTATTTCCTCAACCAAGCCTCCAAACATGATGCGGTTTTCACTAAAATACAGAGCATCGACCCACCTTTCAATTGATGCATAAATCACAAAAATGATTTTTTTTTCAGTTTTTCGAGAAAATCGTGGGCTAACCCTTGCCGAAAAAAGTAGTATTTTCAAAACTATTTCCCACCCAATCAAAATGCACATCAAAAGAAAGGTATTTAAATGCTCTACCCACAACTGCAAACCAAAATGTTATACGATCGTTCGTCTCCGAAAAATTAGTCAAAAAGTAAAATTACAGAATTTCGACCCAGCTCATCACAAATTATCTTTCGGTTGCTCTATTTCCTCAACCAAGCCTCCAAACATGATGCGGTTTTCACTAAAATACAGAGCATCGACCCACCTTTCAATTGATGCATAAATCACAAAAATGATTTTTTTTCAGTTTTTCGAGAAAATCGTGGGCTAACCCATTGCCGAAAAAGTAGTATTTTCAAAACTATTTCCCACACAATCAAAACGCACATCAAAAGAAAGGTATTTAAATGCTCTACCCACAGCTGCAAACCAAATTGTTATACGATCGCTCGTTTCCGAAAAATTAGTCAAAAAGTAAAATTACAGAATTTCGACCCAGCTCATCACAAATTATCTTTCGGTTGCTCTATTTCCTCAACCAAGCCTCCAAACATGATGCGGTTTTCACTAAAATACAGAGCATCGACCCACCTTTCAATTGATGCATAAATCACAAAAATGATTTTTTTTCAGTTTTTCGAGAAAATCGTGGGCTAACCCTTGCCGAAAAAAGTAGTATTTTCAAAACTATTTCCTCAACCAAGCCTCCAAACATGATGCGGTTTTCACTAAAATACAGAGCATCGACCCACCTTTCAATTGATGCATAAATCACAAAAATGATTTTTTTTCAGTTTTTCGAGAAAATCGTGGGCTAACCCATTGCCGAAAAAGTAGTATTTTCAAAACTATTTCCCACCCAATCAAAATGCACATCAAAAGAAAGGTATTTAAATGCTCTACCCACAACTGCAAACCAAAATGTTATACGATCGCTCGTTTCCGAAAAATTAGTCAAAAAGTAAAATTACAGAATTTCGACCCAGCTCATCACAAATTATCTTTCGGTTGCTCTATTTCCTCAACCAAGCCTCCAAACATGATGCGGTTTTCACTAAAATACAGAGCTTTCAATTGATGCATAAATCACAAAAATGATTTTTTTTTCAGTTTTTCGAGAAAATCGTGGGCTAACCCTTGCCGAAAAAAGTAGTATTTTCAAAACTATTTCCCACCCAATCAAAATGCACATCAAAAGAAAGGTATTTAAATGCTCTACCCACAACTGCAAACCAAAATGTTATACGATCGCTCGTTTCCGAAAAATTAGTCAAAAAGTAAAATTACAGAATTTCGACCCAGCTCATCACAAATTATCTTTCGGTTGCTCTATTTCCTCAACCAAGCCTCCAAACATGATGCGGTTTTCACTAAAATACAGAGCATCGACCCACCTTTCAATTGATGCATAAATCACAAAAATGATTTTTTTTTCAGTTTTTCGAGAAAATCGTGGGCTAACTCATTGCCGAAAAAGTAGCATTTTCAAATCTATTTCCCACCCAATCAAAATGCACATCAAAAGAAAGGTATTTAAATGCTCTACCCACAACTGCAAACCAAAATGTTATACGATCGCTCGTTTCCGAAAAATTAGTCAAAAAGTAAAATTACAGAATTTCGACCCAGCTCATCACAAATTATCTTTCGGTTGCTCTATTTCCTCAACCAAGCCTCCAAACATGATGCGGTTTTCACTAAAATACAGAGCATCGACCCACCTTTCAATTGATGCATAAATCACAAAAATGATTTTTTTTCAGTTTTTCGAGAAAATCGTGGGCTAACCCTTGCCGAAAAAAGTAGTATTTTCAAAACTATTTCCCACCCAATCAAAATGCACATCAAAAGAAAGGTATTTAAATGCTCTACCCACAACTGCAAACCAAAATGTTATACGATCGCTCGTTTCCGAAAAATTAGTCAAAAAGTAAAATTACAGAATTTCGACCCAGCTCATCACAAATTATCTTTCGGTTGCTCTATTTCCTCAACCAAGCCTCCAAACATGATGCGGTTTTCACTAAAATACAGAGCATCGACCCACCTTTCAATTGATGCATAAATCACAAAAATGATTTTTTTTCAGTTTTTCGAGAAAATCGTGGGCTAACCCTTGCCGAAAAAAGTAGTATTTTCAAAACTATTTCCTCAACCAAGCCTCCAAACATGATGCGGTTTTCACTAAAATACAGAGCATCGACCCACCTTTCAATTGATGCATAAATCACAAAAATGATTTTTTTTCAGTTTTTCGAGAAAATCGTGGGCTAACCCATTGCCGAAAAAGTAGTATTTTCAAAACTATTTCCCACCCAATCAAAATGCACATCAAAAGAAAGGTATTTAAATGCTCTACCCACAACTGCAAACCAAAATGTTATACGATCGCTCGTTTCCGAAAAATTAGTCAAAAAGTAAAAATACAGAATTTCGACTCAGCTCATCACAAATTATCTTTCGGTTGCTCTATTTCCTCAACCAAGCCTCCAAACATGATGCGGTTTTCACTAAAATACAGAGCATCGACCCACCTTTCAATTGATGCATAAATCACAAAAATGATTTTTTTTCAGTTTTTCGAGAAAATCGTGGGCTAACCCTTGCCGAAAAAAGTAGTATTTTCAAAACTATTTCCCACCCAATCAAAATGCACATCAAAAGAAAGGTATTTAAATGCTCTACCCACAACTGCAAACCAAAATGTTATACGATCGCTCGTTTCCGAAAAATTAGTCAAAAAGTAAAATTACAGAATTTCGACCCAGCTCATCACAAATTATCTTTCGGTTGCTCTATTTCCTCAACCAAGCCTCCAAACATGATGCGGTTTTCACTAAAATACAGAGCATCGACCCACCTTTCAATTGATGCATAAATCACAAAAATGATTTTTTTTCAGTTTTTCGAGAAAATCGTGGGCTAACTCATTGCCGAAAAAGTAGCATTTTCAAATCTATTTCCCACCCAATCAAAATGCACATCAAAAGAAAGGTATTTAAATGCTCTACCCACAACTGCAAACCAAAATGTTATACGATCGCTCGTTTCCGAAAAATTAGTCAAAAAGTAAAATTACAGAATTTCGACCCAGCTCATCACAAATTATCTTTCGGTTGCTCTATTTCCTCAACCAAGCCTCCAAACATGATGCGGTTTTCACTAAAATACAGAGCATCGACCCACCTTTCAATTGGTGCATAAATCTCAAAAATGATTTTTTTTCAGTTTTTCGAGAAAATCGTGGGCTAACCCTTGCCGAAAAAAGTAGTATTTTCAAAACTATTTCCCACCCAATCAAAATGCACATCAAAAGAAAGGTATTTAAATGCTCTACCCACAACTGCAAACCAAAATGTTATACGATCGCTCGTTTCCGAAAAATTAGTCAAAAAGTAAAATTACAGAATTTCGACCCAGCTCATCACAAATTATCTTTCGGTTGCTCTATTTCCTCAACCAAGCCTCCAAACATGATGCGGTTTTCACTAAAATACAGAGCATCGACCCACCTTTCAATTGATGCATAAATCACAAAAATGATTTTTTTTCAGTTTTTCGAGAAAATCGTGGGCTAACTCATAGCCGAAAAAGTAGCATTTTCAAATCTATTTCCCACCCAATCAAAATGCACATCAAAAGAAAGGTATTTAAATGCTCTACCCACAACTGCAAACCAAAATGTTATACGATCGCTCGTTTCCGAAAAATTAGTCAAAAAGTAAAATTACAGAATTTCGACCCAGCTCATCACAAATTATCTTTCGGTTGCTCTATTTCCTCAACCAAGCCTCCAAACATGATGCGGTTTTCACTAAAATACAGAGCATCGACCCACCTTTCAATTGATGCATAAATCACAAAAATGATTTTTTTTCAGTTTTTCGAGAAAATCGTGGGCTAACCCTTGCCGAAAAAAGTAGTATTTTCAAAACTATTTCCCACCCAATCAAAATTCACATCAAAAGAAAGGTATTTAAATGCTCTACCCACAACTGCAAACCAAAATGTTATACGATCGCTCGTTTCCGAAAAATTAGTCAAAAAGTAAAATTACAGAATTTCGACCCAGCTCATCACAAATTATCTTTCGGTTGCTCTATTTCCTCAACCAAGCCTCCAAACATGATGCGGTTTTCACTAAAATACAGAGCATCGACCCACCTTTCAATTGATGCATAAATCACAAAAATGATTTTTTTTCAGTTTTTCGAGAAAATCGTGGGCTAACCCTTGCCGAAAAAAGTAGTATTTTCAAAATTATTTCCCAACCAATCAAAATACACATCAAAAGAAAGGTATTTAAATGCTCTACCCACAACTGCAAACCAAAATGTTATACGATCGCTCGTTTCCGAAAAATTAGTCAAAAAGTAAAATTACAGAATTTCGACCCAGCTCATCACAAATTATCTTTCGGTTGCTCTATTTCCTCAACCAAGCCTCCAAACATGATGCGGTTTTCACTAAAATACAGAGCATCGACCCACCTTTCAATTGATGCATAAATCTCAAAAATGATTTTTTTTCAGTTTTTCGAGAAAATCGTGGGCTAACTCATTGCCGAAAAAGTAGTATTTTCAAAACTATTTCCCACCCAATCAAAATGCACATCAAAAGAAAGGTATTTAAATGCTCTACCCACAACTGCAAACCAAAATGTTATACGATCGCTCGTTTCCGAAAAATTAGTCAAAAAGTAAAATTACAGAATTTCGACCCAGCTCATCACAAATTATCTTTCGGTTGCTCTATTTCCTCAACCATCTTCCAAACATGATGCGGTTTTCACTAAAATACAGAGCATCGACCCACCTTTCAATTGATGCATAAATCACAAAAATGATTTTTTTTCAGTTTTTCGAGAAAATCGTGGGCTAACCCTTGCCGAAAAAAATAAATAGTATTTTCACAACTATTTCCCACCCAATCAAAATGCACATCAAAAGAAAGGTATTTAAATGCTCTACCCACAACTGCAAACCAAAATGTTATACGATCGCTCGTTTCCGAAAAATTAGTCAAAAAGTAAAATTACAGAATTTCGACCCAGCTCATCACAAATTATCTTTCGGTTGCTCTATTTCCTCAACCAAGCCTCCAAACATGATGCGGTTTTCACTAAAATACAGAGCATCGACCCACCTTTCAATTGATGCATAAATCACAAAAATGATTTTTGTTCAGTTTTTCGAGAAAATCGTGGGCTAACCCTTGCCGAAAAAAGTAGTATTTTCAAAACTATTTCCTCAACCAAGCCTCCAAACATGATGCGGTTTTCACTAAAATACAGAGCATCGACCCACCTTTCAATTGATGCATAAATCACAAAAATGATTTTTTTTTCAGTTTTTCGAGAAAATCGTGGGCTAACCCATTGCCGAAAAAGTAGTATTTTCAAAACTATTTCCCACCCAATCAAAATGCACATCAAAAGAAAGGTATTTAAATGCTCTACCCACAACTGCAAACCAAAATGTTATACGATCGCTCGTTTCCGAAAAATTAGTCAAAAAGTAAAATTACAGAATTTCGACCCAGCTCATCACAAATTATCTTTCGGTTGCTCTATTTCCTCAACCAAGCCTCCAAACATGATGCGGTTTTCACTAAAATACAGAGCATCGACCCACCTTTCAATTGATGCATAAATCACATAAATGATTTTTTTTCAGTTTTTCGAGAAAATCGTGGGCTAACTCATTGCCGAAAAAGTAGCATTTTCAAATCTATTTCCCACCCAATCAAAATGCACATCAAAAGAAAGGTATTTAAATGCTCTACCCACAACTGCAAACCAAAATGTTATACGATCGCTCGTTTCCGAAAAATTAGTCAAAAAGTAAAATTACAGAATTTCGACCCAGCTCATCACAAATTATCTTTCGGTTGCTCTATTTCCTCAACCAAGCCTCCAAACATGATGCGGTTTTCACTAAAATACAGAGCATCGACCCACCTTTCAATTGGTGCATAAATCTCAAAAATGATTTTTTTTCAGTTTTTCGAGAAAATCGTGGGCTAACCCTTGCCGAAAAAAGTAGTATTTTCAAAACTATTTCCCACCCAATCAAAATGCACATCAAAAGAAAGGTATTTAAATGCTCTACCCACAACTGCAAACCAAAATGTTATACGATCGCTCGTTTCCGAAAAATTAGTCAAAAAGTAAAATTACAAAATTTCGACCCAGCTCATCACAAATTATCTTTCGGTTGCTCTATTTCCTCAACCAAGCCTCCAAACATGATGCGGTTTTCACTAAAATACAGAGCATCGACCCACCTTTCAATTGGTGCATAAATCTCAAAAATGATTTTTTTTCAGTTTTTCGAGAAAATCGTGGGCTAACCCTTGCCGAAAAAAGTAGTATTTTCAAAACTATTTCCCACCAATCAAAATGCACATCAAAAGAAAGGTATTTAAATGCTCTACCCACAACTGCAAACCAAAATGTTATACGATCGCTCGTTTCCGAAAAATTAGTCAAAAAGTAAAATTACAGAGTTTCGACCCAGCTCATCACAAATTATCTTTCGGTTGCTCTATTTCCTCAACCAAGCCTCCAAACATGATGCGGTTTTCACTAAAATACAGAGCATCGACCCACCTTTCAATTGATGCATAAATCACAAAAATGATTTTTTTTCAGTTTTTCGAGAAAATCGTGGGCTAACCCTTGCCGAAAAAAGTAGTATTTTCAAAACTATTTCCTCAACCAAGCCTCCAAACATGATGCGGTTTTCACTAAAATACAGAGCATCGACCCACCTTTCAATTGATGCATAAATCACAAAAATGATTTTTTTTCAGTTTTTCGAGAAAATCGTGGGCTAACCCATTGCCGAAAAAGTAGTATTTTCAAAACTATTTCCCACCCAATCAAAATGCACATCAAAAGAAAGGTATTTAAATGCTCTACCCACAACTGCAAACCAAAATGTTATACGATCGCTCGTTTCCGAAAAATTAGTCAAAAAGTAAAATTACAGAATTTCGACCCAGCTCATCACAAATTATCTTTCGGTTGCTCTATTTCCTCAACCAAGCCTCCAAACATGATGCGGTTTTCACTAAAATACAGAGCATCGACCCACCTTTCAATTGATGCATAAATCACAAAAATGATTTTTTTTTCAGTTTTTCGAGAAAATCGTGGGCTAACCCTTGCCGAAAAAAGTAGTATTTTCAAAACTATTTCCCACCCAATCAAAATGCACATCAAAAGAAAGGTATTTAAATGCTCTACCCACAACTGCAAACCAAAATGTTATACGATCGCTCGTTTCCGAAAAATTAGTCAAAAAGTAAAATTACAGAATTTCGACCCAGCTCATTACAAATTATCTTTCGGTTGCTCTATTTCCTCAACCAAGCCTCCAAACATGATGCGGTTTTCACTAAAATACAGAGCATCGACCCACCTTTCAATTGATGCATAAATCACAAAAATGATTTTTTTTCAGTTTTTCGAGAAAATCGTGGGCTAACTCATTGCCGAAAAAGTAGCATTTTCAAATCTATTTCCCACCCAATCAAAATGCACATCAAAAGAAAGGTATTTAAATGCTCTACCCACAACTGCAAACCAAAATGTTATACGATCGCTCGTTTCCGAAAAATTAGTCAAAAAGTAAAATTACAGAATTTCGACCCAGCTCATCACAAATTATCTTTCGGTTGCTCTATTTCCTCAACCAAGCCTCCAAACATGATGCGGTTTTCACTAAAATACAGAGCATCGACCCACCTTTCAATTGGTGCATAAATCTCAAAAATGATTTTTTTTCAGTTTTTCGAGAAAATCGTGGGCTAACCCTTGCCGAAAAAAGTAGTATTTTCAAAACTATTTCCCACCCAATCAAAATGCACATCAAAAGAAAGGTATTTAAATGCTCTACCCACAACTGCAAACCAAAATGTTATACGATCGCTCGTTTCCGAAAAATTAGTCAAAAAGTAAAATTACAGAATTTCGACCCAGCTCATCACAAATTATCTTTCGGTTGCTCTATTTCCTCAACCAAGCCTCCAAACATGATGCGGTTTTCACTAAAATACAGAGCATCGACCCACCTTTCAATTGATGCATAAATCACAAAAATGATTTTTTTTCAGTTTTTCGAGAAAATCGTGGGCTAACTCATTGCCGAAAAAGTAGCATTTTCAAATCTATTTCCCACCCAATCAAAATGCACATCAAAAGAAAGGTATTTAAATGCTCTACCCACAACTGCAAACCAAAATGTTATACGATCGCTCGTTTCCGAAAAATTAGTCAAAAAGTAAAATTACAGAATTTCGACCCAGCTCATCACAAATTATCTTTCGGTTGCTCTATTTCCTCAACCAAGCCTCCAAACATGATGCGGTTTTCACTAAAATACAGAGCATCGACCCACCTTTCAATTGATGCATAAATCACAAAAATGATTTTTTTTTCAGTTTTTCGAGAAAATCGTGGGCTAACCCTTGCCGTAAAAAGTAGTATTTTCAAAACTATTTCCCACCCAATCAAAATGCACATCAAAAGAAAGGTATTTAAATGCTCTACCCACAACTGCAAACCAAAATGTTATACGATCGCTCGTTTCCGAAAAATTAGTCAAAAAGTAAAATTACAGAATTTCGACCCAGCTCATCACAAATTATCTTTCGGTTGGTCTATTTCCTCAACCAAGCCTCCAAACATGATGCGGTTTTCACTAAAATACAGAGCATCGACCCATCTTTCAATTGATGCATAAATCACAAAAATGATTTTTTTTTTCAGTTTTTCGAGAAAATCGTGGGCTAACCCTTGCCGAAAAAGTAGTATTTTCAAAACTATTTCCCACCCAATCAAAATGCACATCAAAAGAAAGGTATTTTAATGCTCTACCCACAACTGCAAACCAAAATGTTATACAATCGCTCGTTTCCGAAAAATTAGTCAAAAAGTAAAATTACAGAATTTGGACCCAGCTCATCACAAATTATCTTTCGGTTGCTCTATTTCCTCAACCAAGCCTCCAAACATGATGCGGTTTTCACTAAAATACAGAGCATCGACCCACCTTTCAATTGATGCATAAATCTCAAAAATGATTTTTTTTCAGTTTTTCGAGAAAATCGTGGGCTAACCCATTGCCGAAAAAGTAGCATTTTCAAATCTATTTCCCACCCAATCAAAATGCACATCAAAAGAAAGGTATTTAAATGCTCTACCCACAACTGCAAACCAAAATGTTATACGATCGCTCGTTTCCGAAAAATTAGTCAAAAAGTAAAATTACAGAATTTCGACCCAGCTCATCACAAATTATCTTTCGGTTGCTCTATTTCCTCAACCAAGCCTCCAAACATGATGCGGTTTTCACTAAAATACAGAGCATCGACCCACCTTTCCATTGATGCATAAATCACAAAAATGATTTTTTTTCAGTTTTTCGAGAAAATCGTGGGCTAACCCTTGCCGAAAAAAGTAGTATTTTCAAAACTATTTCCCACCCAATCAAAATGCACATCAAAAGAAAGGTATTTAAATGCTCTACCCACAACTGCAAACCAAAATGTTATACGATCTCTCTTTTCCGAAAAATTAGTCAAAAAGTAAAATTACAGAATTTCGACCCAGCTCATCACAAATTATCTTTCGGTTGCTCTATTTCCTCAACCAAGCCTCCAAACATGATGCGGTTTTCACTAAAATACAGAGCATCGACCCACCTTTCAATTGATGCATAAATCACAATAATGATTTTTTTTCAGTTTTTCGAGAAAATCGTGGGCTAACCCTTGCCGAAAAAAGTAGTATTTTCAAAACCATTTCCCACCCAATCAAAATGCACATCAAAAGAAAGGTATTTAAATGCTCTACCCACAACTGCAAACCAAAATGTTATACGATCTTTCTTTTCCGAAAAATTAGTCAAAAAGTAAAATTACAGAATTTCGACCCAGCTCATCACAAATTATCTTTCGGT
>NW_026605789.1:0-19743 GCF_945859685.1 Eupeodes corollae
AAGTTAAACCAATGTGCTTCTTAGATTCGAGAACTGCTTTATTATATTGGTTATCGGCCAGTCAGTCAGTACGTCAATCGATTTAGATTTAACGTACATATATCTAAAACTCTTTTGGATACGCTACATCCTCTCCCGAAAAAGATAAAGCACAACTCCAATCCGGCGGACCTCTGGTCGATAAGTCTTTTCCCGAGTATCAATAAGGATTTCGAGAAATTTATAAATACAGCTCTGTTTAAGTGGGCTGAACAGAACAAAATAATCCCCGATAATCAGTTTGGCCTTAGGACGGGACATGACACTATTCATGCCTCGTCTAAGTTTCCTTCTGATATCCAGTGGACCAAATCAAAAGGCAATGTGTGCTTGTCTGGTTCACTTGGAGAAAGCATTTCACACCGTATAGTTAGATGGACTGTATATAAAGTTGACCAGATTCGGCATAAGTAAACCAATGTTGCGTATCCTTAATGGTAGGAGGTTTGCTGTCAAAAGTCGCGATGTAACATACTAAAATCTTTATTATTAAAATGGTTTTAAGCAGGGGGCTGTTCACTCATCGATCTTGTTCAGCATTTACTCTTGCGTTATGATATAAGTACGCCGATGATGTCGTAGTTGTGTAAAGAATAGCCCCCAAAAATTGTCTTCGACAAGATTAAGCAATATTACGATGACTGGAAGTTAAAAATCAACTTTCAGAAATGCAAAAATACTCTGTACTCTGGACTTTGTTGAATAGAGTCTCAAGGGTTTGGAGAAAGAACTGGAAAAATCTGGTGATTGTGGGACTAAATCGATATCCACTGGCGAATAAAAGTGTAGTAAAGTTTTTTGACACCTGGTTGGATCAGTATTTCTATTTCGACAGACATAAGACATGAGTGCTGCTCTGGCCAAAGCTATGAGAACGTTCGCCCTGATAAAACAGTTGTTTTTCTTAGCACCCATCTTGACCTATGGTTTTTGGTGTTTATAATATGCAATGTCCCCGACCTTGTCTTGGATAACACAGAACGTCAGAGTCGGAACATTACTATTCCAACCAGGTTGTGTACAACTGAGCCAACATAAGTGAATAGATAATTTTTGCTAAAGCTTGATGGGGCGCACGTTACAAGAGCAATGTCCTCGACCAACAGCTTAATTTTTCGAGCTTATTACTCCAATAAAGAATATTACAAAAATGCCTGTTGAAGCGGCTTGATCAAGTACTATGCTTTCCTCTACTTAGAGAATTGAGAGCTGATACAAGATACAAGAGGTGGTTCCGCTAATTTACCACGTCAGACGTAAAACTGTAGATAGGCGACACACAAAAATGAATTAAGATTCAAAAATACATTTTAATTGGTAGATGCCTTGTAGAGTTATTTAAGGATGAATCATAACATCAAAATAATAATTTTTAACGAACGTTTGATTAAAATTGTGAATATCCTTACACATACCTAAAGTCATACATTACGTGCGAAAGAATCTATGTACATATACATGTAAAATGTGTCTACTTATCTAAATATTCAATTGAAGAAATCTTATTTTAGATTTAAAATTTGACATCCATATGGTGTGTGTGTAGACTGTTCATGCATAGTTTTGTGGCAGCATCAATCATCGTCGATATTCAAAACGTGTGATGAGGTTAAAAACATATATGAACAAAAATATCTCATCTCTTTGAAGAAGATTGAAAATAATTTCATATAACAAAATTGACTTTTGACAAGTTCATTGTTGTAATATAAAGATGTACATATGTTTGAATGTATGGTGATTGTTGAGTGATGTTTCAATGATTTCAGAAAAACACACAAGTTTAGTAATGTAAACCATCTTAAAGTACATTACACAAGAATTTATGCAACATAACAAATTCATTTGTTTGGAAGGTATGTTTTCCGTAATTTAATTTATTTGTTTATTTATATAAGTTTGTTTGTATATGTTGTATATTTTTTCTTGTTTTTGTTCCTAAGTAGTGTAAAGAGTATTTTTTTTAAATTGTTCTATTTTATCAGAAAGAAGAAGCTCTTTTTATTAAAATAAACACATAAGTTAGCCAAAGGCTATGAGGAAGTTTGGATTTGACGTATAGACTATGATGAATTTATACTTCATGTATGGTTTGATGGATCTTATGAAAAACAAAACTACAACCTTGAAATGATTTCAAAGATATTTTCAAAATGTATTAAACAGAAAAACAATTAGCTACCTATTAAATTCTTTCAAAACGATGTTTTCTGATAGTTGGAGGAAACATTCGGATTTTTCTCAGAATTTTATGAATAGAGTGATCGCCGATATGGTTTTAATCATTTTGAATGATTTTGAAGTATTGAAAATATTTGATCTTTTTCTTGTACGCACATAATTATGCTGCTTTAGATCCATACTTCCTAACAAGAACTTTTGACTTCTTAAAAGTGGGCTATTTTCAAAATGTATTAATATCAAATTCTTATAATCAAGTTTAGACATTTACTTATGAAGACAATACGTTCCTATTGTTTTTATTATTTTTTCACATCCATACTTTTGGAACATATTGCGTAGATCAAAAACTATTTGGCGAACAAAAGTTCTTTATGTTAAAAATTCCAATACAAAATTGAATTAAGAAAGACTGTTTAAACTCCCCTTTAAAATGTAATTTAATATGTAAAACGTTTTAAATTGAAAATTCTAGAATTACTCTCGGCTTAAGAACCCCAGAATCTGAATGCATATTTTTTGTAGAGATATCTGTGTGTATGAAAAACGTTCGTACAATTATTCGTCCTTAACTTTTCAAGAAAAAGCAAAGGTATCGACAGCTCTTGTGTTATTATCACCTTACAAATACATGTCTAGTCGCTCAAAGTGCTGTGTTCTCTACTCTGTACATTTATGTGCTGAGTAGTGTGTAACGTATTTTTCTTTACAAAGAATTAAAATTAAAAAAAATATTCTTACAATTATTAGTAATTACATTTATTGTCAAACATCTTGAAATCAAAAAATATTCTGACTTCAAACTTAGGTTTTTTGATACAAAAAAAACATAGGGTAACCTTTTTCAAAAACTGAACTAACAAATAAATATTTCTTTTGGACGTGTGGCTTTAAAAAAAAAATCAAATAAAACGCATACACATATGTGATTTGATATTATGGCCAAGAATAAAGTGCTTTTTATAAAGATAAGGGTTAGTGGCTGCCACGGCTTGGTCGAATAAATTACATCCGAGATGTCCATAATTATTACCACTAGCACTTTTAAAATACACGTCAAATATTCTCTTTCAAGGAGTCATCGTCACGTGTCCTTCCTGCACACATCACTAACAGCTTTCTTCATTTGTATACATCAGTAGTACCCTCTGAAATTCGTAATACCCGCTCAGCTCAAAATAGTTATTTTTAACTTTGATTTCGATGCAATCAACAATATATCATCAAGATACTTATGCTGAACCTCTCATCAGCGATGATGTATTGGACACCGAGATGTTAATGTTTGAAATAGAAGCAATTTTACGAAAAACTAAAAAATAATAAAACACTAGGTGAAGATGGTGCGAATTTTTAAAGAATTCATCTCAAAGTTTTGAGTTGCACCTTGTTGTGCTTTTTAAAAAAATTCTTACGAATTTGGAAGTTCCTTCCTCGTTCAAAAAATCGGTTATCTTCCCAATACATACAAAAATCTCCTTAAATGACGTATGTAACTAAAGAGGTTTATCTTTAATGAATATCATAGTTAAGGTATTTTGCGGAGTTCTTGTGGACCGTTTGGAAAAGAGGGTAGAAAAGAAAAAGGTACTATCAGACATCTACGCTGGATTCAGGAAAAAGTATTCCCACTGTTGACCAAATCTTTACTCTGTCATTGATATTCAAAGCATTTGAGGCAAGAAATGAAATGCTTTGTCTACTTCAAAGCAGCGTTTGATTTTTTAAATCGCAATTCTTTAATATTGATTCTGGTGTCCAACAAGGTTGTCCGCTTAGTACACTATTATTTTCACTATTCATTAATGACATTGTTTATCACTTACCTGGAGGAATAAGAATGGCCGTGATCCGGATAAATGTGTAACTATATGCTGATGGTCATGGTCATATTTTCGAAATCGAAAGAAAATCTTCAATTGATGATAAGCCGACAGTTTGCATACTGAGATATATGGGGATTAGAAATCAATAAAGAAAAGAGGCTGGGATGCGACACACACTGATAACTTCCAATCCCGGCTATCGATTTGTTTAAGTAAAAGTTTGTAGGTTTTTCGTGTTGTTTTAAGAAAATGGTCAGTTGAATTATTCCTAAAAAATTTCAAATTTACCAACAATATTTTGCATATAGTTTGGAATAGTTTCATTTAAAAATCTAGTTTTTTCAATGAGATCTTTAGTTGAAAACCAATTTATACCATTTCAATAGCAATTCTAAAAAGTTTGTATTTCTTATATAAACTAATACAAATTGGATGAATAAATATTTTGTATTATTAAAAAGATATTTGAGTCGGAAATCAATTTTTTACCAACTTTTGTTAATTGGTTTTTATTTTTAAAGCAAGATGCGAAGTCTGAGCACTCTGCAATTATAAATCCAAAGAAGACTGCTTCCATTTTATAAGCGTATGTCCAATTAATAAATACAAGAACGAATTCTCTCTCACTCAAAGACAAAATTTAAGTTGCTTGTCGAGCTGACGGCAAAGCCAAAGTTTTTAAATTAAAAACGAATGTAAAGAGTGATTTCTTAAAAGCTATAGGAAAGTCTTTTCAAAAAAAACAACACATACAATTCAGAAAAATTAATGAACTCTTTATTTGAATCTATAGTACGATCGATATAATTTAATGTATGTTTGAAGATTATTTCATGCAAATGTTGACCTTGACTGCGCCTCAAATGGTCTATCCGCTTAGTCCAATTTTAGCATACTCTTTTCAATATTTTGGCCGGCATCTCACGAATAAATGCTTCAATGTTGTCTTGCAATGCGTCAATTGGGCTTGTCTGTATAGACATGAGGTTTAACATTGTCCCACAAAAAATTGTAAAGGGTGATTTTTTTGAGGTTAGGATTTTCATGCATTAGTATTTGACAGATCACGCGGGATTTCAGACATGGTGTCAAAGAGAAAGATGCTCAGTATGCTTTGACATTTCATCATGAATAGACTTACTAACGAGCAACGCTTGCAAATCATTGAATTTTATTACCAAAATCAGTGTTCGGTTCGAAATGTGTTTCGCGCTTTACGTCCGATTTATGGTCTACATAATCGACCAAGTGAGCAAACAATTAATGCGATTGTGACCAAGTTTCGCACTCAGTTTACTTTATTGGACATTAAACCAACCACACGAGTGCGTACAGTGCGTACAGAAGAGAATATTGCGTCTGTTTCTGAGAGTGTTGCTGAAGACCGTGAAATGTCGATTCGTCGCCGTTCGCAGCAATTGGGTTTGTGTTATTCGACCACATGGAAGATTTTAAGCAAAGATCTTGGTGTAAAACCGTATAAAATACAGCTCGTGCAAGAACTGAAGCCGAACGATCTGCCACAACGTCGAATTTTCAGTGAATGGGCCCTAGAAAAGTTGGCAGAAAATCCGGTTTTTTATCGACAAATATTGTTCAGCGATGAGGCTCATTTCTGGTTGAATGGCTACGTAAATAAGCAAAATTGCCTCATTTGGAGTGAAGAGCAACCAGAAGCCGTTCAAGAACTGCCCATGCATCCCGAAAAATGCACTGTTTGGTGTGGTTTGTACGCTGGTGGAATCATTGGACCGTATTTTTTTCAAAGATGCTGTTGGACGCAACGTTTACGGTGAATGGCGATCGCTATCGTTCAATGCTAACAAACTTTTTGTTGCCAAAAATGGAAGAACTGAACTTGGTTGACATGTGGTTTCAACAAGATGGCGCTACATGCCCACACAGCTCGCGATTCTATGGCCATTTTGAGGGAAAACTGCGGAGAACAATTCATCTCAAGGAATGGACCGGTAAGTTGGCCACCAAGATCATGCGACTGACGCCTTTTAGACTATTTTTTTGTGGGGCTACGTCAAGTCTAAAGTCTACACAAATAAGCCAGCAACCTATTCCAGCTTTGGAAGACAACATTTCCGAAGAAATTCGGGCTATTCCGGCCGAAATGCTCGAAAAAGTTACCCAAAATTGGACTTTCCGAATGGACCACCTAAGACGCAGCCGCGGTCAAGATTTAAATGAAATTATCTTCAAAAAGTAAATGTCATGAACCAATCTAGCATTTCAAATAAAGAATCGATGAGATTTTGCAAAATTGTACGCGTTTTTTTTTTTTTTAAAGTTCTCAAGCTCTTAAAAAATCACCGTTTATATAAAATAAAAAAAATGTGGTGGCGCAACAGTTAATGAAGAACCAGGCCTAGTGACTTACAACTCTTAACCATTCCTGTGTGCGAGTAATGTTGTCAGAGATGGAAGACAGTTACAGTTTATATGCCGAATCCGAACGACTAATTTGAGAAAGCGCTTTTCATGACATGAATTTAACTTCCCATAGGAAGTTATTGTAATGGGTCCGATTTGTCAAATTGAAAATTTTGACATTTCTCGACGTTTTAAGGTCCCTAGAGTCGAAATAAAAGATTTTTAGAAAGATGTCTGTGCGTTGCGTGTGTACGTACGTTTGTACGTTTGTACGTCCGTACGTTCGCGACGTTTTTTTTCGTCGTCCATAGCTCAAGACCCAGAAGAGATATCGATTTCAAATAAATTTTGTTATACAGATAATAAGGCAGAAAGATACAGAAAGAGCTCTCAACAAAATTGCGTGGGTGTTTTTTTTTACCATGGCAGTTTGAAAAAAGGTGAACATTTTGGTTAGCCCTAAATATCTTACAAATATCTTATATAATAAATTGAAACGTGATATCAAAGAAGTATATTTTTTAAAATCAAAAAAACTGAAAAAAAATATATCACCTCCAAAATCTTACGACTTAAATATGATTTCATCTCCAAAACAATTTTGTACAACGAAGAATAATGTTTTTGACATCTGTTAAAATTTTGAGAGAAAATCGAATTGACAGTTTTCTTACAAAAAATAAAAACCTAAACAAAAATGTATAAAAGTTGGTTAAAAATTGATTTTCGTTTCAAATATCTTTTAAAAAATTGTAGATATTGGCCTTAAACTACTTTTATCTTTCAAAACATATTGTTCTTAACATTCAGTAATATTTTGAAAAAAATCGAATTAACAGTTTTGTACAAAGAATTAAAAACCTAAAAAAATTAATAAAAGTTGGTAAAAATTTACTTTCGACTCAAAGCTTTTCAAAAATTTAAAATATTGTCTTCGAACTTATTTTATTTCACAGAAAATATTGTTTTCGATATTCAGTAATTTTTATATAAAAATCCAACAGTCCGTTTTTTCATAAAAAATAAAATCTAAAAAAAATAGTACGCATATTTGGTAAAAATTGATACGAGTACATATAGACAAACTTTTAAGGAAGACAATTCGACAGACGGGATGTTAAAGTTATCAGTGTGGGTCGCATCCCAACCCCTTTTTTTATTTCCGTCATTGTGGCACAAGCAAGGATTAAAACCCAACACATCTTGCATGACAGTCCAACGCACTAGATATCACATCACGCTACGGGTACTACATAAAAATTAGTCTAAAAGTGTTAAATCGCAGGATCTAGTCCTCTAGTCGGAAATAAAATGTTCACCGAACTCGCCTCTCAATAAGTACATTGTTGCACGTGCTGTGTGGCATGTGGCACCATCGTGTTAAAACCACATGTAATGCAAGTCAAGCTCTTGCATTTTGCGCAAGAAAAAAGTTGGATATCATCTCACGGAAGCGTTTACCATGCACAGTTACGTTACAATTCGCATCATCTTTGAAGAAGTACGGTCCAATGATGCTGCCAGACCATAAACCGCACCAAACTGTGATTTTTTCTGCATGCATTGGTGGGCCTTACAATGCTTCTGGCTGATATTCACTACAAAATCGAAAATTCTGCTTATTTACGTACCCATTATAACAAAAATTAACTTCGTCACTGAACATAATTTTTTGGTAAAAAAGTGATCTTAGGCCAACTCTCCAAGAGCCCATTCACCAAAAATTTAATAAGGCAATAGGTCGTTCGTTTTCAATTCTTGCACCAGCTGTATTTTGAAAGGCATCACTCCTAAATCCTTCCGTAAAATTTTCCACGTTGCTGAATAACAGAGACCCAATTTCTGCGACCGGTTACGAATCGATAATTGATGGTCATCAATCATTATTAACACTGGCCGATACAGCTGTGAAGTTATCTTCAGTTCGCACTCTACAAAAGCGTGTGGGTAGTTTCATGTCCAACAATGTAAATTTGGTGCGAAATTTAGTCACAATAGCCCGAAGAGCCGCTTGAGTGGGTCGATTAAAGTGACCAAAAAATGGAAGAAGCTTGCGATGAACATTCTCAACAGAGCACGCATTTTGATAATAAAATTCAATAATATTCAAGCGTTGCTTGTAAGACGATTCATGGCTTAATTATAGACTTAACTGAAGATGTTTGGTAGTGAAAAAAAAAACAAAAAACGTGCGTCAGCTGTTTATACCAGTGTTGCCAGAAAGATAATAGCTAAAAAATCACCCTTTATATGTATTTATTTTAAAAAATTTTCATAAATGAATTACTTACATACTTACTGGCATTAAGATCAATTGAATTTTAAGTACCACATTTTTTGTTTTCGAGAAACAATTTCCTGGGCCTTAATGCGCCTAATATTTATAAATTTTTTTTAAGGAAGGCCTTATCAGCGTTACCATGTAAAAATTTACTAAATTTTTAAAGTCTCTATTTTAACCTACTTCAATTCCACTGAAAAACGACAAAATCTACTTCTTTTTTTCTTTAAATCACTCTTGTATGCAATCCCATAAAGAATTAAAGTTCGGTACAATACTAACGCATAAATCATGAATAATTTTCAAGTGCAAAAAACTTACCACAATCATATGTACACAAATCTTTTAGAAAGTCCGCTTGTGTGTGTGAATTTGCAGTAGGATTCCCTTATATCTAATATATTCTAGTCTACCACTTTTATATTTTGGGTGATAGGCTATGGCCTGTCATTTTTCGTTTCCCTTTCCGTTTGTTATTGTTATTTGTTTTCAGTGGTGTTCGAGTGTTATTCTAGTTCAAATTATTTGTTTTTAATCAAAATCAAATGGGGTGGCGCAACAGTCCGTTGTGAACCAGGGCCTAGTGACTTACAACTCTCAACCATTCCTGTGTGCGAGTACTGTTGTCAGGAATGGAAGGGACCTACAATTTAAGGCCGAATCCGAACGGCTAGTTTGAGAAAGCACTTTTTCATGACAAGAATTACTCTTGAAGGATTTGTCAATTCCTCGCAAGAGGCAGTACCCGCGAAATTAATTTTTTAAATTAAGCTGTCACAGGCAGGGATTGAACCCAAGACCCCTTGCATGACAGTCCAACGCACTAACCATCATGCCACGGGTACTACATTTGTTTTTAATATGAAAAGATATTTTCAAGTTATCCAAAAAGAAGATAAAGGGTTTGTTGATGCACTTAAAAAAGAAATTTGTATTATGATTACATTACAATAACAACAATTTCTTATAGCACTCGTTCCTTGCAATCAAAACAGCCTAAGATCATTTCATCTGAGCACCACGAGCTCGAACTTTGCAAAAATCTTACGAACAGTCCATACAGCTTGACCATCCCGAAGCTAACCAACCTTCCCACGCCGGCGCCGATGACTTGGGGATTAATCAGATTGAACCTGTCGAACAGGACGATGGTTCTAAGAAAATCTACGCCCAAAAATACAAGAAAGAATGGGAGGAAAGTTTAGACTGGCTTTGTAATAATGAAGGTATGTAAGGAAGCATTGGCAAATAATATCACCAATTTGCGACGTCATGCGGCTGCTCAAAGACATTCAAATTTACAAGGCAGCGTTGCAACAACCTTTAATTGCAAGAGCAGCTACAAAAAATCTTCAGATGGAAATTGTATGCGTTTTGTACTGTGTACAGCCATTACCATTTACGAAAATGGATTCTCTTCCAAATCTTCTGACGCATCTTTATTGCAATTCGAAAGTTAGTATTAAATGCTGCAGAACAAAAACGGCATCGATGATAAATGATGTCATTTCACAATACTGCAGAGATGAGACGTCATCTCCTCCAAAAACTAAAGTTTTCGTTAATAATCGATGAATAAACCGATGTTAGTTCTGCTAAATGCTTGGCATTGGTTGCTCGTTTCTGTACTATTTCAAATGGCCATAATTGTATCCGCGATACATTTTTAGGGTTGAGAAAGTTAGAGGATGCTACAGCCAGTGGAATCTAGGATTCCATAGTGAAATATTTGGAGGAACTTAAAATTCCGATCACTAATATGATAGGTTTAGCTGTGATGCAAAGCGATCTCAATGGAGTCAGAGCGAAGTTGAAAAATTTAAATCCTGCAATGTTTTACCTTGGTTGTACGTGTTTCAAAAAAGCTTCAATGTTGAGGTACACAAAATATTAAGAATAAGTTTAACACGATGGCTTTCGTTACAAAATGTAGTAACAGTGGTCTGTGTTATGAAGTTATTTTAACCTTTTGGTATTTGATGGTTTCAATGAAAATATTTTAGTTGGTTTTAATTCCACAAACAAAGCTTTTTTTTATTTTCTATCATATATTTTAAAAGAAATAAACATACTAAATAAAATGTTTCAGAGCGAAGATTCAGTTGCGTATTCAATTTTTCCTACAGTTAAATTTTTTTTTAAACTACAATCCAATTTTTTAATACTTGATAACGTTGGAATTAACACAGATTTCTGTAATACTGATTTTCATTTGCCTTTAAGTGAAATATTTTTTTGGAATTAAATTTGAAAAATACCAGGCAGAAAATTAAATTCCTCAATTTAAAGAAGTAAACAAAAATTGTTTGCAGTTTTATTTAATGTTATGTAAACAGGTCTTTAAAAGATTTGAGTTTCTGAATGCGGACATGGATTTACTTAAATATGTCAATCCTAAAAACATTGAAATTGGCAGCATGAGATCTATACTGCCAATAGTAAAATTCAGATTTGGAAGAACTGAATTCACAGTGGCGCTTGCTTTTAAGAGTAAACAATGCATTCGTTCAAAAGTTTTCTTCTGAAACAGGTGTTGTCAGGTTTTGGAGTGAATTAAAAAAAATTAAAAATTCCATCGAAAAGCCAATGTTTCAAGAACTTTCGGACTTAATGCTTAACTTGGCAGTTTTGCCCCACAGTTCCGCAGCAGCAGAGCGAACATTCTCTGAAATGAATATTATAAAATATGATACTACCAACAAGCTTTTATGTGTTACTGTGGAAAATTGTATGCTCTGTAAAGAGCTTATCAGACAGCAAAATGTTTTAAAAAACCAAATTTTTGATCCACCCAAAAATTTATTGACTTATTTTCAAAAATATAAGTTTGTGAATGGAAATTATATTATCGAAAGACATTTTAAAGACTTAAATTTGTTGTACACTTATAATTAAATAATTTAAGTTTAATTTATGTAAAAAAAATACTAATGTACCTACATATGCGTTTAAATGAAGTCTGAGATATTGTTTTTGTATGTTAATGTAGACATAGATTTATTTTTTGTTAATATAGTTTTGTTTTTATTAATTTATTTTTTTTTTATCTACATACTGTTCTTTTGTTGAATAATAATAATTTTATATTTTGTATGTTAAATTAGTTTAAGAAATGTTACATTAACATATTGAAATATATACTATGAAGTCTGATAAAATTCTAGTTTTTTTTTATAATTTTTTCATTGAATTAATCCAATAAAATGTAGAGTAATATAAAAAAGTTAATATTTAAAATCTACTTCCATTTTTCTCCATCTACTTCGCTTTTTGCCTCAAATCTACTTCTAGTTTTTTTTAAGAAGTGGTAACGCTGATTCCTGATGACAATAACTCGACATTTTGGTTTAAGTTACTTTAACTGCTGTGTCATTTTTGCAGAAACAGAATGTAGATGTTATCGCCTTTTTATTAAAAAAGATCAAAAAGAAGTTGGACCACTCGTAGATTCTCGAATAGATGAATTTGTATATAGGAGTAAGTAAATTCAACATTCATTGTTCACATCACAGCACTTCCTAAAAGTAGTCATAAAAATGTCACAAGTAAATGTTCTCCTCTATCTAGAAAAATCTTTCACAAAAACAACCAAAAATATATTTCAATATCAATCATTCTCCTGAAACAACTCAAAACCATTAGTGTCCTTACAGATCTCATGGGATTTCGTAAATAACATAAAATCTTTTTTGTACTTCGGCTAAATTTACAAATTATTCGTTTTCCAACTGAAATTAAATTGACAAAGTAAAAATTATCCTCTCAAAATCCTTATTGGTAACGCATATTGCCGTTCATCCACTTTGTTTCGCAGCTGTGCGTGCGTTTTTATGTATAATCGTATCTTTAGCTACTTCCATTAATTTTTATATCAAAAAGCACAAAAAAAATATAACATTTCAATAAAACATAAAAAGAAAAACACGAAATTGAGTATATTGTCACACAGGCATTATTATTTAAACCATTCACATTATTAATGATTTATGATTTCATGGCCCATCAAATCGCATATCATGCTTGAACATTGAACATTCTTTCGCTTCGACAAAAGATATTTCATCAATTTTAATATCTTAACAACGAAATTTATATAAATTCTATATAAAGGTAGCCATTACCATTATAGGTATACACATAAGTAAAAATATGTATGTAATAATAAAAATAAATATTATAAACCTTCCAACCAAACCAAATTGTATTTTGTATTTATTTTATTAAGATAAAAACATCAGAAAAATAATATTATTCTTGTTCACATGTGATTTTCTTTTTTATTGACATTTTTTTAAATTCAACTCAATTTAGTGGAACACATCGGAGTTACGAAAACAACATTACGCCACATCAAACCCTAAAATTCAAAGCCCTCATCATCATCCCCCCATGGTACAGGGATCTACTCCCTTCTTACGTACTCATTCCGTTATTTTTAAGTGATCTCCTTTCCCAAATCCTATTCGCACCGAGAGAAAAAGAAAACAATTCGTGCATCAATTCGATTCATAAAAACCTACAAATAAATTTATTCCACAAAGGAAAGGGGGGAAAGTCGTCACTGATGTCGGTAGTCTGCGTAGTGATAGGGGATGAAGGCTTTTATGGGTACTGATGATGGGTGCTGTGGTGTGGTGTGTGTAGGGTGTATAAGGAAAAAGATCCCCAAGTGCTCTTTCATGTAAACGCAATCGAATCACCTCAAGGGCGTCAACAGGAGCAAAATACACAACACCAAGGTGTCAGGATACCATATCGCCTCAACCAGACTCAATATTTATGGAAAAGGATGTCAGAAAGATGGGAAAATCGAGGACTCACCCTTCAAGGAAATAAAATACACACGCATATCAATCACTTAGCACATTGGCTACGTATAAGAAATTCGAAATTCGCACAAATGCGACTGTCACTATCGATAAATATTTATTGGGTGAATTTCGCCGATAACTGAGGCTTTAAATTCAAGTTGAATTAGAGTTATAAAAATGCCAAGATACATTCGAACGTCGCGTCGTCGTCGTCGTAGGTAGTCAATTTTTATAATTCCATTAAAATTGAAATATAGTGAGGTAAGCATACTATAAGATTATCATTCTCATATCTTATGTCCTATCGTTGGCGGCTTTGAAGAAGGAGATGTACAGTATTGGCCAAAATAAAACCAAATTTATAACTGCCTCGATTATTAAATAATAAAAAAAACACTTTTAGGTTTCAATTTTTGTTTATATTGTTCGAGCACTCAACGGGGAATGAATACCCTTATAATGATTCAACACAGTGCGAGTAATTAGAAAAGGAGGTTAGGATTAGAAAGGAGAAACCGATGCACATTGGTCTTGAGTGTCTGCACATTGTAACGTGTGGGAAATATTGAGCCTATTGAAGCATTCCACATTCGTGTAGTGCGGCTAAAGAAAGAATCACTGTACTAAGTAGTATTTCCGAAATTGGGCTCAAGGGTTAACTGATGAGCATTCCTGGTGTGGAATCGGCTAAGGTGATTGTTGATAAATGACAATCAAAATGATCGAATTTGATCTACATAAGGTGATAGTCAAATTGATACCTAAAAAGCTGTCACAAAAAAATGTGATAGTCGTTTTCAAACAATTTTTTTTATTCCGAATAGAGCTACCAGACGCTTACACAAACGACTGGAAAATTTTCTTAGTTCACTTTGTTTCTTTTAAAAAACACATTCCTGTGACCGACAAAGCTTACGACATTCGAAAAAAAGCAAGAAAAGTAAGAATTTTATTTAAAATCAGCCAATTTGAAACTCTTATTTAGATATTTTATAAGAATCAATTTAAAATTTCACCAAGGCAACAACGAATTTTGACAATTTGAATCTGAAATTGTTCAATCGAATTGAATTGAGTTGAATCATCTTACACAGACGGAATGAAAATGATAGTCAATTTGACTATCAAAAAATTGATAGTCAACAATCACCTTAGCCGATTCCACCCCTGGAAGTAAGGGTATTACGGTTGAATTTTTTGAGGGAAGGAATGCAAACTCTATTTCACTAGAGCATACAAAAATTACGATCAAACTATTAAAGGCATGAGACCCTGAAGTGGTTTTTTAAGAGAAGCAAAGTCTCGGTAAGAGAACAATATCTTCTACTATTTTCATAGCTTTTTTTCGATTCTATCCAAAAGATTCAGGGACACCAGCCCAAATATGTTTGGGCGAATAAAAGCGTTGTAAATTATATCAAATTATAGCCTGATTAGAAGTTGTAAAAACTTAACACTTAGTAGCGCTTTTGGCGATGTCAAATATGTGATAACTCCGCAACAAGTGGGTTGAAGAACTGAAAGCTGTTCTGTCTCCACGATGCAAGTACCACCAATAGATAGTGGCATTTAGAGAGGATTACGCTTTTTGTGACAGTAGACAGAATTGAGATTTCGAAGTATTAATCTCAATACTGTTTTTGATTCCCCATTGGACAATGCTGTCAAGATCCGAATTTAATGAGCTTATTATAAGCTGCCGTTGATAGTCCACATCTGAAGGATAGGGATGAGAATCTAAACACGAATATGAGAATCTGAGCGTACTGTCATCAGCGAAACAATGTAGTGGATTAGAAATTTCTAACAAAAGATCATTTATAAAAATAAGGAAGAGCGTCGGAGACAAAACGGAGCCCTGGGGCACACCAACGTTTATTTTCTGGATATCAGATTTAATTCCTTCCAATACCACTTGAATTGAACGGTCCGAAAGGTAATTTATAACACAACAAAGAATAGATTCACCAGTACCAAAGGAACGGATTTTTGATAAAAGAGCTCAATGCGGAACTCTATTAATTGCCTTTGAAATATCAAGTCCAATAGTCTTACTTTCTCCAAAAAGATGTAAAGATTTGTTTTACTGTTCGGAGAGATAAACCATGAGATCACCAGTGGACCTATTTCAACGAAGGCCATACTGCCGGCCATTAAGAAGCTTCCGTTCTTCAAGATATTCCTTAAGCTGAAAATTCATCAGCGTTTCTATGACCTTCTAAAGTAGGGACTTAAGTGCAATTAGACGAGAAATTAGAGGTAAGAGGTAATGCAGTTTTCCACCCACTTGGATAGAGACAAGAATAGGACAGATGGAAAAGCGGTTTTGTCAGCGTTGAAGAACACCTCTTCAGAACAATAGCGGGGATATTATCTGGGCCAGCGGATTTTTGAATATCAAGATCTTTTAGTACTCTAGAAACTGTAAGAGTGCAAAATAAAAGATTTGTTCCATAGAATCGCTTACGCTTTCAAGTACAGTTATGGTAATGTCATTCATTGGCAGCATCGAATTAACAGCATCAATCAACTGGTCTTCGAATCCAATCCCGAAGGACGGCGCAGTAGAGGAAGACCGAGACTCAGGTGGCGCAATCAACCTCAACCAACTTATCGTGCCAAACTGGAAACAGGTCCACCCGGACTGTAGCGCCACTTTAAGTAAGTAAGTATGTAATCAAACTTACAAAAGAAGTGTTAATGGAAACTAGAGTAGGAACTGACATGACCTAGTCTTGCACACATTTTTTTTACAAATGACCAGAATTGTTTACTACCTTTGGGACATTGTAGTATTGTTTGCCGTAATTTCTTTTCATGCATAAATTGAATGCGTCGAATATGTCCGTCACGAGAACTTTGAACTTTGTTTGAACTTATTCCGGTTTTCCTCATATGGGTTGGTTTTATAATCCGTAAACTTACATTTTTAATCCAAATAATATTTTTACAGCTCGAATCAAAACATAAGCTTCCTTTAGGTATGAAATACTTTATCCTAGTAGCGATAAAATTTCTCATTCCTAAAAGACTTAAGTTTGTAACCATATCAGCGCTGGAATCTGCGTTGCCTTTAATGAAGCATAGTGACCAGTTAAAGTTCCTGAAGAAGTCGTTGAGACCGTTCCAGATGGGTTTTTCATATTGTCATACGGTTCAAGTAAGGTTTTTCTCTTTAACTTTGGTTTTGTGAACCTAGAAACATAGTAACCAGTTAAAGATCCTGAAGATGTCGTTAAGACCGTTCCAGTTGGGTATCTCATATTGTTATACGGTTCTCGTAAGGTTTTTCACAGTTATTTTTGGTTTTTTGTACTAGATGTGATAATACCCTAATCGCATGTTAGTTAGGATCAGAGGTAAGAAACAAGTCAAGAGTGTTGGCGGACTGACATGCAGTGTCAGGAATCGGAGTTGGGCTCGTCAGCTAACTGAGTTTAGGTGGTTTAACTCAGCAAAAATCTCGTAATTATCTTGGAAATTAATTATTACTACCATTAATCAATCTACAATTAATCAATACAATTTGAGATCTTGGGACTGTGCAGGCTATTGAAACATGTCAATCCGGTTTTCTGGAAACCACGACTTAACTGTATTGGATATGTGCTTTGGGTCGTTAAAATAATAAATTGGTGGCGCAACAGTCCGTTGAGAACTATGGCCTAGTGACTTAGAACTCTCAACCATTCCTGTGTGCGAGTACTGTATTCAGGGATGGAGGGGACGTACAGTTTTTTAAGCCGAATCCGAACCGCAAATTTGAGAAAGCACTTTTCATGACCAAAAAATTACTCTTGGAAAATTTGTCAATTCCTCGCAAGAGGCAGTACCCGTGAAAGAAACTTTTTATGGCATAGGCAGGGATCGAACCCAAGACTTCTTGCATGACAGTCATCGCACTTACCATCATGCCACGGGTACTACACTACTCCTAATACTTATGGTAGTAGTTCTTCTGAAATGTCCATCTTCAGGGTCAACCTGAAAGACATCCCCACACCATTACGTAACCTCCGTCGTGTTTTGCAGTAGCTTTGGTATAACGTGGATTTAGTGACTGTTTCACTGATCTTAAAATTGAATTTAGACTCGTCCGAAAAGAGATCGTTTCTCTTTGCTATCTCGCCAGCTTGTTTTTGGTGGAAATAAAAAGCTTTTTTACAGCTTTTTAAATATTTTAGTCTATTATCAACAGCTCGTCTCCGAATTCATCTCGCGTTTACGTTCAGATTGAGTTGGTTTCTTATTTCTCTCGATGATATGAAAGGATCTTTTTTAAATGATATTATTACTGCAGAATCCACTCGTTTTGTTGTTTTTTTGGTCTGCCACCTTAATGAACCGTTCGGAATGATATTTTGGATTAGGATTTTTTAATTGATTTTGTCCTAAATTTTAATTTGACTCATTCCACTTTTATATTCAACTTCCATTCTTCTTTATGGGACACAAGCTTGGGGATTCTGACCCTACGAAACAGTAGAGAAGTTCCTACGTTACTTTTTTAGAATACTGCCAAGTTCGCTCAACTATATGTTGTATTTAGAATGTTGCGTCTCCCCTAATGCTAGTTCTAGCAATGAATAAGCAGAGAATACCAAAAATAACTTATGCCCTTAATGTCGAATAAAAGAGGATGTGTTCAAGAATCCAAGAAACTGTGTCAGAATGTGGATTTAACTTTGTGGTTACAGCTGAAGAGCACGTTGAATCCCTGAAACCAAAACTGGAAGAATTGCTGAAGAAAACAGAATGTGCCAAAAACTTCATGGAGAAAGCTCAGAATTCTCAGATTGTTCTTTAGTAAATTGAATCGCTACTTAAACGAAAGAACTTATTTTTTAGGAGAACATTGTACGAAATTAATAAGTAAAACTTTCCGATAAGAGGCGACCGATTTAACCTTGATTTTATACCAATACCGTCTTGAGTTACCTATTTTATGTATCTCATGTAAACCTTATGAAAGAGAAGATGTGTTTCATTTTATAGCTGTGTGTCCCGTTTTACAAGAATTTCGAGCTCATTATTTGGGAGTGCAGTCAATGGATTTAGAAGAAACCCTACAAATCTTGAATGGATCGCGTTGCTGGAATGAGCTTTATTATTTAAACTTTTAAACATTTAAATATCTTAAATTTTTGAATGACATAAAGATGGAGGAAGTTTTAGTTGCTAATGTTTTGGCCAACACTGTAGGTGCCAAAGATGGACTAAGAAAGTCGCTATTTCATGACGACCAAAAAGGAAACGCGCCATTAAAATTTCAAGTATTTAAAGAAAATTGATAAAATGTTAAGAGTGCCTAAATTTAAAAGGGCGAACTGGTAAAATTCATTCATTCAAATGGCCATACTTTCAATACTAAAATACTCAATCAGGATATAAAGGAAATGACAGGTTGAGAAGTATAAGAAGTAAGGTAAGGTAATTTTTCAAGCATCCTTAAGACATAAACATAGAACGTGCCTCATTCTCGTCCTTTTTTTCTCCTTAAAAAAAGAAAATCGTTATTGAAAATTTAAATTCTGTTTGATTCTTTGGATGATTTAATATGATTTGGTTATAAAAATATGTAAGAGTGTTTTTGTATCTAAGGCGCCGCCCAAGTTGGTCGGGGGAAATGCGCGATAAAGCTTTAAGGTGTTGTTCTGGAAAAAATGTTTTACTTGTGAAGAAGCTCGCATAAGTTCGCTCTTTCCTTGAAAAAAACAAAAATTCAATCAAATAAAAAAAATATGATGTGCCATCGATAAAAGATTCTTGGAACCCATAAGCTATATACCTTACCAACCTATACGTAAACCTACGACACAGCCAAAGTATGTGTATGACAAAGAAAAAGAAGGATTTTTCTTTTTAAAAGATTGGAAGGAATAAACAAAAAATATAAAAAAGAATATGGTAAGAAGGTAGGTTGCAGATGACGTATATAAAATATTGAGTCGGGAAACGATGATGATGAAGATTTACATCAGGGCTTATTTATTCTTTTGTAAAACATAACAACGAACGAAAAAAATAAAACAAAAACCTTTAAAAGAAATGTCGTCGTCAAGGAAATGGGCTGGTTGCCATTTTTGAAAATGTTTATCGAGCAAAAAACAAAAAAAAAAAATGGTGTGTAATATAAAATCCGGAAGCCAATAGAGTTTGTTGTTTTGTGTTGGTTTTTTGAAAACTCTGAGGAAATTTTACAGGAGACGAATTGTGTTATTGA
>NW_026605790.1:0-23867 GCF_945859685.1 Eupeodes corollae
ACCGATAATTATGACATTTTTTAAATTACTTTAAAATCATGGCAAAGTTTGTTATTGAAGGAAATGCAATTTCGATGCTGACCAGTATTCTGAATTCTGTTAAGCGTTATAGTATATAAAAGTAATTAGTTTAGTAACGGTAGCGTTATTTGTTAATGGGATATTAGAAGGCACGATAGTTTGTTGAAAACTCTCAACTATTCCTATGTCATTTCAAGGGTAGAGGGTAGATTCCTCACAACAGGCACTCATTTTTTTAAATATCCTTTCTTCACATATTGATGTTATTATCAGTAATACAAATTTATTTCAAGTAGATAACTTTGATCGTTCATGAAATATGGATGACGAAATAAGGTCCCGTGAAGAACTAGTGCAAACACACCGACGCCCATATATTAATGACATATGTACATCAAAATAATATTGAAAGGTCGACAATTCGCGTTGATTAGATATAAGAGCAAGAACTTTTACCGAGAATTTAAAAAGTGAGTATACGCCCAAGTGTCTTTCGCAAAATTATTTTTATGGGAAAGAAAGAAATAAAATAAATCAGTTCGACAGGATTAAATGGTGGTGCCATACTATTTAAATTTATTATCAATCAATATCAAAGTAGAAGATTCTGATAGGATTGAATAGAAACTTTTGCAAACGTTGCACCTAACTTCCTAAAGTTTTGCAAATCAGTATTCCCATAAAATATTTGAATTTTTTGTAAAGTATTTAGTTTTTATAAATTGTCTGAAAAAATTTGTACATATAGATAAACAATGAAAAGTTTAAAGAAAAACAGAAATAACAATATACAATACAACGTCTGTTGGATCAGCTAGTAAGTGCAATTAGACGCATTGAATTAAAAACAACTTCGTCCCTCTCAGCTCATTTAATTAAGGTTTTATAGAAATAAAAATAATAACCTGCAGACAAATTTTCAAATCACCAGCCAATACCATCAACTCTGTAGACTTACATAAAAGCTATGTTAAATTTTCATAAAAAGCTGCAGTAAATAGCTGTCTTTGCTATCATAATTATAATAATAAAATATATGGTTATAAGCAGGGATAGCATTTTAGTAACTTTGCCTTTTCTTTTGGTTAACCGGAGGTTGAAATCGAATTTTGATAAGCATTTTTCAAGCCCTGGTGATAGCAAATATATGCATTTTATTTTTTCTTTATTGCTTTTTATATCGTAATTGTCTTTTTTTTGCCTTCTTTGCTTTTTATTAAAATTTATTTAGAAATATCTAATAATTCGTTTAGCATTAAAAGAAATGCGAACATTTTTGCATAGCGTTAAGAATCTTCAGTTAAAAAACCCAGATTTTTGACGATTCGATTCGATTGTTGTGGCCGATGAGCTTTAGAGAGAAAAGATTGTGTTATTTGTAGCAGACGCTGCACCGTATATGAAAAAGAGTGGGAAAACTCTGCAAGGGTTGTACTCGAAAATAGTTCACGTAAATTTTGCGAAAGCAGCAGACACTACTCAAATTTGAAAAAAGTATGATTGCTATTTTTAAAGATATGGTACCTGAATTGCCATTGCCACCTTTACCTGTTAGTTTGTTTGAAACTGAATTTAAAATCGTATTTTTGAATTCACATTTAAACTAGGTTTTAACTCTCTGGGGTACTTGGTTGGATACAATAATATTCAGTGCTCTAGAAAATGATGCCAGCTGTGTTGCATTTGCAAAAAAATTGATTGAAGATGATGAGCTGGAAGGGCAGCTGGCGTACATATATTAAAGTCAATTTTGGGGTTTTAGTCGATCCGAAAAAACACATTTTCAAAGACCTACAAAAAACAGGTATATTTGAGAATCTGTACCTACTTATAATTGAGGCTAAAAATGTTCTCATCAAGGAAAATCAATAAGCGAAGTGTTGCCTGTTTTGAAAGACATTGAAGAAAATTTAAAAATTAGCAAAAGGGCTCATTGCAGAGGAACCCTTGAAGACGTTTACTGCCGTTTTCAATGGACACACAAAGCTAAAAACAATTGAGCAGAAAAATTATTTATTAAATGGCGACGTGGATTCCAAACTTCCAGGAAACATTGAAGTGAACGATATTTAAAATTTTAGTTGGGCTCCACTCGTTTCAGATGAAGTTGAGAGATCATTAAGCTCCTTTAAAGACCTTCTAATTAACAACCAAAGAAGATTGATTTAATTAAACGCATTTTTGTTTATTTTCCTAGTATTTTTTAATAAATGCCTTGTTTTTCCTTTTTTATTAATATTGTAGGTCAACAAAATCCTAACGCTAGTTATAAGCATTTAGTTATAAGCATTTAGAAGAACTAGATAATGTCCGTAGATAATGTTTCGAACGAATTTTCTGCTACCTATGAACCACCCTATTTATGTCATCCATATGGAGTCTAGATAACCTTTTCTAAAAACTTAAAGGCAGATGTGGATTACATTCCAAAGAGAAAATGATTCGATTAGACCTAAACCTTCAAAAACGAATTCTTAAGATAAGTTTTGAAAGTAGTTACAGCCCAATTCAAAACAGGATTTATCCAACTGTTTTAAATAACTTTCCGATCACGTTGCGAACAGATAATACCAAAGAATAAAAAAGTTTTTATCTAACGTCAAGTACGGCGTTAAAAGTCAATTTAGTCTTGCCATGGATGAAAAACAATTATTTCGAAGATGGTTGGCAAATTTATAAAAAAAAAACAACTCATTAAAATTTCAACTAGTTTTTAAAATTATATTTTCTCAATGTATCTATTTTAAAAAGTATGTTCTTTACTGCAGACGGTATATTGCCATGTTTTGTAATATTTTCTTAAAATGCGTTATTGTATAATATGAATTCCAAAAAAAAAGAACGAATTGAATTTAATTGAATTCAATCTTCTTACACTCTTCAAATCTTTTTATATAAATTAGGTCCCATTTTATGCAGCCATATTCCATTATTGGCTTTACAAATCATGCATGAAGAAGTTTAAGGACATACAAGTCAGGGACGTTATGTAAAAAACGTTTTATAAATCGGAGCGTCTTTTTGACTTTTGTTATAAAACAGAGACTTTAGTCAAGAAAGAGAAATATTTGAAAGTCGAAACATTATTTTAAAGTGCACTCTAAAACACAATGACTTTCATTTTTGTATGTTAATCAAAAGCTTATTAATACTACACCACTTGCGAAAACTATTAAGAATATGTTCTAGACGTAAACAGTCGTCATTAGAGTTTACTCATTTGAACATTTTTATGAAATCAACTTAAAATAAAACGGACAAGTGTTTCAAAATCGAAGGTTAATCTTTAAAATATAAAATGAATAGTAAAGGTCCTAAGTGGTTTCCTTGTGGTACTACAAAGTTAGTGTAAAATTGTGATGACCGCCCATTACTAAATATGACGTTATACGATCTGTTATAAGTAAGAATCCTATTTAATAAATGTTTAGTCCAACGTTAGTAACAATTTAACATTGCTAAAGTCTGTGAAGGTCAGTTTGTTTTCGTTTTTTTTTTAAAAAATCGAAAAAGAGGTTAAATGGTGGAAGTTGGTAACTTTTGACTTATTTTGCACAAAATCATGTTGACTATCGCATTTTTTTAAAGTATAAAAAGATTCACCATTTAAACCAGGGCTGTACCAAACGTTAAGCTCTGAACCTTTGATAACAATTTCTTCTTAAGAGACTAAGGGACTCATTGCATTAATATATGTACAGTTTTCTATATTGACCAATTATTCTAACGTTTCTGCACTTCAAAATCATCTGTGCAAAATTTGCAACCTTGTTGGAAATCACTTTTCAGCGATGGCTAAGTTTTTTTATTGAAAGACATGCAATCTTGAGACTGAGCAGTATCACAAAACCATATCAATTCTGTTTATCGTTTTAATATGTGAAGTAAATTAATTTATTAATGGTACCATTATTTGTAAATAGAATATTTCATTTAAACAAAAATATTAAATTTTGTTTTTTAAATAAATAAATTAGGTGGCGTACGACAGTCCGTTGAGAACAAGCTGTGGGAGTCATTTCTGGGATATAGGAGGCCTACAGTTTTTAAGCCGAATCCAAAGGGCTAATTAGAGAAAGCACTTTTCAAAACAAGAATTACTCTTGGAGGTTTTGTCAATTCCTCACTAGAGGCACTCAATTTTTTAAATATCTTCTTTATGATATCTTTGATCGTTCATAAAATATGGATGAAGAAATAAGGTCCGGTGAAGAACCTATGCACCACACCGACGCCCATCTATTAATGATATATGTACATTAAAATAATATTGAAATGTCGACAATTCGCGTTGATTAGATATAAGAGTAAGAACTTTTAACGAGAAATGAAAAAAAGTGCGTATACGCCCAAGTGTACCTCGCAAAATTATTTATATGAGAGAGAGAGAAATAACAAAAGTCAGTTTGACAGGATTAAATTGTGATTTAAATTCATTATTGATTGATATCAAAGTGGAAGGTTATGATAGGATTGGATAGAAACATTTGGAAACGTTTCGCCTAACTTCCTTAAGTTTTGCAAATCAGAATTTCTATAAAATATTTGAATTGTGTGTATGTTTTTTAGTTTTTATAAATTGACTGAACAAATTTTCTGATAAAAATAAATAACGAAAAAACAACGTCTGATGGGTCAGCTAGTAAATACAATAAGATACATTGACTCAAAAATAACTTCGTCCCCATCCAGCTCATTTAATTAAGGTTTTATAGAAATAAAAATAATAACTTACAGACAAATTTTGAAATTATCACAAACTATGTGTACCAAAGCCAATATCATCAACTCTGTACACTAACATAAAAGCTATGTTAAATCTCTTAAATTATTGAAATTAATTTGTTTATTAATGCAACGAGATTAAAATGTCAATTAAGTGAATGGCATATGAGAATACAAAACCTCCAAAAAGAACAACACCAACAAAATATATAAACTTTTACATTATCATATTATGAAAACGTACTTAACTGTAAATATGATGCCAATGCCAACTTTAAACTATATGGTCATGGTAAGGTAGTGATGTTGTTTTCTACAAAAGCCAACAGCAACAACACCATATCATTCGAATCGGAGTATATATTCTCCCTGACGCGGGAAATATTCCATGAAATCGGCCCTGCCCTGCCTGTCTGATGCATAAACAATCTCTTCCAACCATATCTACATATGAGTATGCATTTTTAAACAATTTAAATAAAATAAAGTTAACAAATAAAAAAAAACAAAGGTGATGAGTTCATGTTGGAATACATATGATTTTGGGTGCGTGCGTAGTGTACTTTTAATTTTATTTCATCATCATCTACATATTTACTACATAAAGCCGCCCGGACCTGAATCTGAATTCGTTATATGATGCAAGCGAGTTAATGAGCTGGAATTAACCAATTACATGAAATAAGCACACTGTTTGTCAGTGTTTACTTTAAACATTTTAAGTGTTTCTCTTTTAGTTGTTGTTGTTGTTTATTTTTGTATTCAGTCAAATTTCAATAATAATTGCATATCCACTACTTCCAATTTAATTTAACAAATACAAAAAAAAATCATATTTTTTTATTTATCCAGGTTGAAGGACCAAACAAACGGATTTTATTTATTTACTCTAGGCTTAATGTGAACTCTGCTTTTGAGATTAAATCGTATCGAAATTGGATCAGTTTTTTGGAATAAAGAGAATTTTGTATGTTTAATCTGAAATGGGTTTGATTAAAGTATTATGGTAAATATAGATTTCGAAAGCAAATCAGTACAGTACAGATTGAAAAGTTAATACTTAATCCTTGAGAAGATTGAAAAAGATTCTTTTTTTTTTAATGTAGAGAATAGTCTCTAGCTGAGGAATATTTTTTGGAAGAAATTTTACTATTTCTAAAGTAAAATAATTTTTCAATAAAATTGTACGGCTTTTTGCTTAGTAAATGTTCATAAAAGATAAAAGGTTTGCTAATTATCAAAGTAATAATGGAAGAAATACTAGCTCCCAAAAAAAGGACAAAAAGGACATTGATAAACAATGATTATTATTGTAACTTTAAGTCCAATAAAAATATGAGGAATTCTTCTTCTTAAATGGTTGTAACACTTGTTGTCAATAAAATTCGATTTGTTGTTGAGAAAAAGCTAAAGTTCCGCCATTTCTACGCTCCGAGAGAGTGATATTTCTAGGCCTGTACATGATGGCATTTACGATTTTATTAGAGCTAGAATACCTTAAAACACACAAATCCGCTGGACCAGATGTTATTTCCGTTTTTTTTCTGAAGAGGGGTTCTTCAAATTTGCAAACACCACTATGTAAGCTAAGCTTTTTCGTCTATGTTACTTCTCAGGTCTCGTTCCGAGATAATGTTAAACAGCATTTGTCTACCAAAAACGCATAGAAGACGCCCACTGTTGATTTATGGTTTATCTCACCGAACTGTAAAAACAGATCTTCACATTGTTTTGGAGAGAGTAAAATTATTGAACTTGATGTCTTAAATAGCATTTGATAGGGACTCTTTTATCGAAAATGCGTCCTTTCGGTTCTAATGAATCTCTCCAATATTAGATTATTAATAATCGGATCCTTCATTATAGGCATTATGGGATATTTTTCAGTCTGTAACCCACATAATGAATACTGAAGTACCTCAGGGCTCTGTTCTATCTCCTTGATTCGTTTTCATTTTGTAATAATTAATTGTTTCTCTGACGATAGTACTCTCATTTATTTTAAGACTCACATCCTTCTTCATCGGATGTGGGCTGCAACGTCAAAATATGGTAAGCTCATTAATTTCCCACATTGACACTATTGTTTCATGGGAATAAGAAACCGCTTTTAATGAATTGCTTCACCAACTTCTTGTGGAATGATTGTACAAGAAATTTCACCAAAAACTCCGTGAGATGTTTGAATTTGTGCATTTTTGTCTCCTTTTGATTTGGCTACAATCTTTAACTTTTCTGGTCTTATGCTACAGAAAATTATGTAAGCCTTTTCAACAGTATTCAACGAAGAGCTTTTTAAATAATTGCCGACTGTAAAATCATTAACTCAAGTGAGTAATTCAAACATCAACGAAAATGTTCCTTCTTCAGTTTACCCTTGAATCGAACTTTGGTCGTAATGTAAAGTACAGTTATTTGTTCTTTAAATATACTACGTGTTGAATGCGTCTTACCACAATCTCCTTTTCTTTGTCTTGGCAATTTTTAAGAATTTAAAACCAATGTACACCAGCACCTCTTTTATAAACCCTTTTTCTTTTTCTAATGCTCGCACTATATCTCAGGTATATTAAAGCTTTTGAGGAGCCTTTAAATCTATTTTTATTATTTAAAAAAAAAATCTCTTTCTTCGAAAAACTCTTCTCAGTAAAAAGTAATTTGTGAAATAAATTAAAGAAGATCAAGATCTCCTTTTGAAAGTAAACCAGATTTTCTGTTAAGCATTTAATAGTTGTAATTCGTCTTGCAAAATCCCTCACATGTTCTAAATAACTGTATTCCTTATTGATAGAAGACTTAGAGCAAGCGACAAAAGATTTAATCATTTTTTAAACTTTCATGGACTTGTCATAAGAGAGAACCCCTTGTTTAGAACTAAAATCAAAAAGTCTAAATATTTGACTTGAAGTTTCGAAATATTAATAATATGCGATATTTGCACCATAGAGCCCAACTTCATTCATGGTTCCAAATAAAGAGTTTTATTTTAATATCTTATCGAGTGTGGATGCTTTACGAAACTCTGTCTTGCCAAGTCATTGCATATTTGTAGGCATTCAATACCAATGTGCATTGCTTTTAATAAAAAGAAAATGGCAAACCAATTGCAACAAGCTTATACCTTGCACCTAGAAAGATCTTTCTCAACATACAGCCAAGGCCAAAGAAACTTTACCAGGAAAGCGGTAACAAAATCGTTCCAATAATGTTTTAAATGTCAAAGTATTTGGAAACTTTACCAGGAAAGCGGTAACAAAATCGTTCTAATAATGTTTTAAATGTCAAAGTATTTGGGAGTTTTCAACATCTCATATCGGTCTGTATTTAGTAACTAATGCTCATTCAAATAATGCTTAGCAGTTTTTTAATTTTGAAATTTTAATTGGCGACCAATTAACACATTATCCATTTAAAATAAATTAATTATTCCAGTGCTTAAAACAGTCGCCTATTTTTCAATTAATTCTCAGCTTATGTTCAGTAAAAATTCAATAGAGCCAAAACAAAAATGTCAATTCTGCAACAAAATCATCTACATCCAAAAATTAACCCTGCTTAAAGTAAATCGATTAATAATTTAAAAACCTTTAGAGAACGAATTTAACCCTTACATTTTTTAATTGAATAAAATGTAAGTATTAAGGTAAATTTGTCTGCCCTACATTCTACCACCTTGGAACTCTTTTTCTTTTATTTGTTTTCTCTTTTTCTAGGGAAAAAATCATTGCCATTGTAAATAATAGGAGCATGAAGGGATATAACCTTCTATTAATATAAAAACAACAACTTCCATCCCTTTTGACAGCTTGACACTAATTACTCAACAAAACAACAAACTGCAACACAACAACAACAACTCCATCCAGTCCTTGTTGGTATATATGTATGTATGTATTTGTGTATGTAGAACTGCTACTGCCTTACACAAAGAATTAATTGAACTTAATTAAGTCAACCGCAATTAAATAAAAACGTCAAAGAGATTTCCGCATAACCAAGTCTTAAACTGGGCTGGAAGTTTTTCAGTTTTTTTTGTTTTTTTTTACTTGTTCTCCATTCATTTAATTTACAAAAGATATTCAAAGGACAGAAAAAAAGCAAGAAAGACAAAAATATAACGAACGAAAGAAAAAAAAAACGAGGAAAAGGAAAAAACAAATTAAAAGGAAACCCTCATCCAAGCGGAACGAATTTCCACCTTTAAATCTGTTGCGAATTAGTATTAAAACAAGAATACACAGGATCATTGGTACACTTATTTTTGTTCAGAAATAAAATAATAAAGGAGATTAATCTAAGATTTGTGTATTTTAATTGAGTGCTTTGAGACCTAAGAAAATTTTAAAGTTTTTAGGAGGTCGTTGAAATAAAATTGTGGATTTCTTTTTTTAACTTTCGGTTTTACTTCTCATCAATCACAAGTTGTCATTCTGAACTCAATATTTTTAACCCTAGAGTTTATTGACTCGAGATTTCAGAAACTTCCAAGAGATATTAGGTTAACTACCAACTGTAGATTTTGTATCGGACCTTAAATTTTTAAAGAAATTCCTGTTAATTTCTATATTTTCTTGGTCTTGGAGCATATAGATTTTAGCTGTCTTAAACGTGCTCAGTTTTTTCTTCGTCCAACGTTATATCGTCTTTTGTGTGATTTGTCATGACTTTAGTTTTCGATTAATGTTTATTTTTTTTTCCATAATTTTTACAGGAGGTTCTTAATTCTGTCAACATGTCTTGAATATGTGTAGCTTTTATAGCTTGGTTGCTTGTTATTAAAGCCTTCATTGATAGTCTTAAAAACCTTTTGGAGAAGAGCTTGTAAATTGTCGAAATGTAACTTATAGGCCTATACTTATTGATATCGTTCTTCTTTCCTTTTTTTGTATTAATGTTATCGTTGTTCTTTCCATTGTTTAGGGATTTTTTTCTTTGTACTTTCGTTAATTATTTTTGTTGAAATGTTGGAAAGGAATTTTTTTTGAAACGACCATTATGTCTCTGCCTTTAAGGGATAATAGTCGTCTCTACTTGATATCAGCATGTGCTCCGGCACTAGCAGCCAATGAATTTAAATCTGAGATAGAAAAACTAAGACTAGATAGTTTGGATAACTATTTCGTCTTAGCAGAAGACCTTAATGCAAAACATCCAAACTGGTTAGATTCAAAGTCTAATGGAAGAGGCAGCTTTCTACACAACTTCCTTCAAGAAAACCAAATAAATTACAAAATAAAGCTTTATAGCCCTGTAAGACCAAGTTACCCTCGTGAAAATGAGTACGTAGATCTTTGCTTCGTGGATGCACCATTGCAAATACTAACGATCCAACACAATAAAATCTCGCTAGTATTGTATGATAGCGACAACTTGTTGTCTAGCTTCGCAACACAACACGAATTCCCTACATTCCATTTTATACAGACTGATTGGTGTTGTTTTCAGAGTTACACTTCCACAAAATAAAGGAGCTGCACTTCTAAGATTTCTAGCAAAAAGAATTTATTTAATTTAATTCGTTAAAATCTAACGTTAACAATATTTAAAAAAAAATTCTTATAATCTAATAATATCTAATATCATAATTTATATTAATTATACAATATTGTTGAAAAACATAAGTTTAAATTGTTTACATTTTATATTATCATTTACAAATTCTAAACAAAAATGAAATTCGTTATAAATTGTTATTAACTGATTGAGAGGGCTACATACACCATAGTTTGATCTGCTAAATATTTGAATAATAGGTTGCTGTCGCCTTAAACTTGCACGACTGAAACTGAAATTTAATTTACTTAGAACTGATGGCAATGATATCGAACCATTAATAATCCCAACAATAAAACAAAATTGTAAATACTTTCTGTGGTAAGTCAAAGAAGGGAGGCTGATCAAAGCTAGTCTTTGAGAATAAGGAGGAAATAGATTTTCCCTTGCCCATGGAAGAGACCGAAGACAGAAACGCAGAAACCTTTTTTGGATTGCTTCAATTCTTGAAACATGTATGGAGTAATAAGGTGACCATACCACACAGCCGTATTCTAAAATTGGTCTAACAAACGAAATAAATAGAAGTTTAAGAACATAAGGATCCCGAAAATCACGACCGAATCTTTTAATGAATCCAAGAACCCTATTGGCTTTTTTAATTATATAACTTAAATGATCATTAAATGATAATTTGGGATCTAGAATAACACCTAAGTCAGAAAACATAGAAACTTTACATAACGGACAAGAATCAAACATATAGTCGTACAAAAACGGATTTTTTTACGTGTAAAACTCATAGTTTTACATTTGTCAACATTTAAAACAAGTCGGTTTTTATTGCACCATTCCCTAAATATTGTTAAGTCTTCTTGTAATAATAAACAGTCAGAGGAGGATTTTATACTTTTGAAAAGCTTAATGTCATCAGCATAAATAAGTACAGACGAGTTTTTTAAGTTTGAAACCAAGTCGTTAATAAATAAAACAAATAAAATAGGACCTAGGTGGCTGCCCTGAGGGACGCCAGAATTGACAACAAATTGAATTGAACTTTCATTACGAAACAAAACAGAATAACGACGATTTTTTAAGTATGAAGAAATCCAATTTATAAAATTGTTGTTAAATCCTAGATGGTATAATTTTAGAATAAGTGTATTGTGACATAACTTGTCAAAGGCTTTACTAAAGTCAGTAAATACGCAATCAACTTGCCCACGTTTTTCAAATACATCTAGACAAAAGGACACGAAGTTAAATAAATTAGTTACAGTGGATCTCTTTTTGACAAAGCCATGCTGGCTATCACAAATAAGAGAACTACAATGAAAAGAAAGAACATTACTCACAATTGACTCAAACAGTTTAGGTATCACAGATAGTTTCGCAATGGGCCTATAGTTCATTATTTCATTCTTTGGGCCTTTTTTGTGTATGGGAATAATAAATGAACTTTTCCAGATAACAGGAAAAATTGAACTTTTTAAGGATGCATTGAAGAGAACACATAACGGATATGACAAATAAGAAGCACATTTTTTTAATATATAAGATGGAACACCATCGGGGCCTGGAGTAAAGCACTCATCGAGTTTTAAAATATGTTGAGCAACTGTGTCTTCACTTATTTCAAAATTAATTGCGTTTAAATGAGTAAAGCTGTCAGAAGAAGAAGAGGAATTATTAAAGTCTGATTCTTCAAATGCTACTTTGAATTGATTAGCAAACATGTTTGCAATAATCTTTGGATCATGACTAGTTGACGAATTCTTGACATCGAATTCGGATAGCCACATGTTTTCCTTTTATTATTAACGAAATTCCAGAAACTATCTGGATTAGATTTAATACCATGTTCTATTTTACAAATGTAATCGTCATATAAAATGTTAGAATAATCAGAAAAGAGTTGTTTTAGAATTAAGAAAGTTCTGTAATCATCGTCAGTTCTAGTTATGTTATATTTTACCCAAGCTTTGTTCCTTTTATTTTTTAAGTTTTTAATACGCGTATCAAACCATGGTAGTGCATTTGAAGCAAAACGTGACCTTTTTAAAGGAATAGTTTCGTAAAAGCAGTTAAAAAAAGTTCTATAAAAATTATTACACATATCCTGAATATTACAATTACAAAATAATTGATTCCAATTTACAGTTATTAACATACCAAAAAGATCTACAAAATTACATTTAGAAAAGTCAAATTCAAGTTTGTTGTTATTATTGTTATTGTAAGGAGAAGACATGTTTAAACCTAGTGAAATATCTAATGCAGGATGATGTCGATCTTCGTCTATTAGTTTTACAGTAGCAGGTAAAACAGCAATTTCGTTCTTAATTGTATCGACGAAAAACACTAAGTCATGAATTTTTCCAAAACGATTTCTCATTCCATTGAATTGACTTAAACCACACGATGACATACCATCTATACATGTTAGTTCATTAAGGCTGGACGCATTTATTGGAACATGGAAGTTGTCGTCATCAATTTTTGTCCAGTTAAGGTTTGGTAGATTGAAGTCACCTACGATCAAAATTTCATCTTCGGGTTCCATAAGTACATAAATATTTTCTATGCAGTCATTAATCTTTTCATAAGCCTCATTGTTTGAACTTTGAGGAATATACGCAGAGATAATAAATAAATGGCCAGATTTCAACTTTATTTTGATACATAGAGCTTCGACACCTGTGGCTCGAAAGTCATCTATCAGGTAACACGTAAGTGAGGTCTTGATCGCAAAAAGAATTCCTCCTCCGACAACATTAGAGTCTTCTTCATCATGTCGATCACGTCTGAAAATTTGATAAGATGCATCAAAAAGCTCCGAGTCAAGAATAGAAAAGTTGAGCCAAGTTTCTGTTAGTATAATGACATCGTGGGGAAGGTTGTTTA
Source organism: Eupeodes corollae (assembly GCF_945859685.1). Classification (NCBI taxonomy): domain Eukaryota; kingdom Metazoa; phylum Arthropoda; class Insecta; order Diptera; family Syrphidae; genus Eupeodes; species Eupeodes corollae. The sequence goes on from NW_026605790.1 coordinate 13,144, forward strand.
CATTTTTATAGACCATATTAGTTTTTGTCCGAAGTCCATTTACATTTTGGTAGTAGACTAATATTTGTTTAAGCTGCTCAGATGTTGATTCAACTTTGTCCGAATTTGACGAAAAGGGTTCTGGGGTATTCCTTGACTATTCTGTTTATGAACAAATTCGTGTATTATTACACCAATTGGCCAGAACGAAGGCGAGTTTAGTACATGGAAAACTGAAACCGGAACACGTATTTTAAAAGACGAATATTTAGTGTAGTTTCTGTGAATAATTTTTTCAACATTAAAGAACAATGATCCCACTTTTCCTTTAAGATAATTTTTGATATCAAGGGCATTAGTTGACGGTGATAGTTTAGAAAGAAACAACACTTTTTGCCCCTCTACAACCTTAAGCCCGGATATAATTGGCGATATGATTTCGTTGTTGTTGTTGTTGTTGTTGTTGATGATATTGTTGATCTAACGAACAAGGCGAATGATTTCTAAATATCATATGAAGTCGTCAGTTCCGAAAGTTAAATCGAAAAACAGCATGGAGTGCCATAAATACAATACAAAAGCTTCGAAAGTTTCAAGAGAATGTCCAAAATGCAGAGCTAGTATGATAAAAATACGCCAACAGTTCAAAAATACTATTAACAATTATTGAAGCAACGTACCGAAAGTATTTTGAAATCTGATTCAGGAAAAATGTTTCCGAAAATGAAACAGATTTAGAAACAATGTAATAATGTTAAAATACGTTCGCTCAAAATGCCATTATGATCACAACCATAAGCTTCTCAAGCAACAATGCCCAATTATAGATGAATCTTTAATCGTAGATGTTGTTGACTTTGAGTCAATTAATGCTGGAGAACTTCCTAGCACCAAAACTGACGAGGTAAATACCGAATTGTCAAGATTTTACAGTAGCGAAATACCGACACATCTGAGATTTACTGATAATCTTAAAGCAAATGAACTTACAGTAGAACAGACCATAGACTGCCTTATAACACAAGATGAACTGACACAAATATTTCTAAGACTTAACAAAACAAAATCAAGCGGTTTCGATAACATTCCGAACATTGTCTTAAAACATATTCCAATCGAAATCATACGCCAAAATTGCGTTATATTTAATAAGTTGCTAAAAAACTATTACTTTCCGAGTTGTAGGGAAACTTCCAAGGTACTTCCAATAATAGAAGAGAAAAAATACCCTTCTGATCCTTCTAGCTATAGACCACTAAGTTTCCTGCCTAATATCGGAAATAGTTATTTGTAAGTAACACTACGAATCCAATTTGGGTTAAAGAGAAATCACTCAGCAATGTACGCAGTTACAAAACTCATTTTAGATGTAAACTGGAATCTGAACGCAAAGAGATGTACAGCTGCTTGCTTAGAAGATATCAACAAAGCTTTTGACTTGGTTTGGATCAACGGGCTTCTATTTAAATCATACGGTACGAATTTCCACAACATCTTGTTAAAGTAATTTCATCTATGGTGAAACATAAGAAATTTGTTGTAACAAATAGACAAAACACTACAATCAAGGTCTTTAGTATGACCAATGGAGTACCACAGGGTACCTTAATTGTTCAGTTTTTATGTTTCTGACATATGGAGGGAAATCAATGACACGATAGCATTTGCTGACTATACCACTTTGTATGCAAATGGATCTAGAACTGCAAATATTCAAACAGAACTGAAAGAAAATGTTGATGAGCTGCAATTATTCTGTTCAAAGTGGAAGCTTAAAATTAACGACACTAAGTGTAAAACAATACTATTTCGCAACCTAATATGACGAGGAGATTCAGATTTGAGACCAAATTGGGAAAACCTAAGAGTAATACACTCGGAAGGTCTCCCCATCGAATCAAAGACTGTTGTGAAGTACCTGGGTGTTCATTTGGACAAATTTGTATACTTTCTTACTTACTTAAGGTGGCGCTACAGTCCGGGGCGGACCTGGGCCTCAACCAACATACGTCTCCAGCCAGCTCGGTCCCTAGCTAGCTGTCTCCACTTTCGCAGCCAAGTTGGTTGAGTCGCGGTCTTCCTCTACTGCGCCGCCGTCCCTCACGATTGGATTCGAAGACCTTCCAGGCTGGAGCGTCGATGTCCATCCGCTCTACATGACCTAGCCATCTAAGCCGTTGGACTTTGTATACTATCATGATCATATAAACAATCAATTGAAAAAGGTAAGAGCTGCATTTATGTCGCTTAAACGCCGATTCTTTTCCAGCTATCTTAATTCCGATGTGAAGATTAATTGACATCAAGTATTTATACGTCTGACTTAAGCGAGTGCAGTATGGTGGAATATTAATCCGTCGTATTTGGAAAAGCTTCGCATGTTCGAGAGAAAATGTCTTAGAACTTACATGCAGTTTACAGAAGTACAGAAGCTCACATTCTGACTTTCAGCATTATTTTTCCAACTAGAAGCTATCTTTCTACCTTTATTACGATGTTCAAGCGAGTGTTTTAAAAAATTGTAGAGTTTTGGGTAGCAAGATCCATTTAAAATGTTTAGGAATGTTGGCCGATCTAAAGTTACATTTCCAAGATATGTTTGTCGCTATCCTTTAAAAATGGGACACACACCAATGAAGTGGTAAGTGTTTTCTGTCACATCCTGATAACATAAAGTGCATAGGGCAACAGAGACGTTGCGAAAAGCTTTAGCATTTAAATTCAAAAGACATTATTATCTTTAAAGTAGTTTGGGACTTCTGCAAACAAAAGATTGCAATATTCGTCGTGAAACTGTGAGTGAATTTCATTGCTGGTAAAATCGCCCCAATGCTTTTCTACAAGCTATGTCAGCGGCAATTTGTGCATTTGATTCCATTCTGAAACAGGAGTTTCGGGACTGAAATCAATCTATATCTCTTGAAATAGGCCTGACCATTAATGGACGCATAAATATTTTTCTCAATTACTGCTTCAGAGAGGATACGCGGTAAGCGGTTACGTGGCATTAACATCACTCTACGTATGTATACCATTTACAGTGAGACCAATTGGAAGTTCTAAGAGCAGATGGTTTAGGAATAGTACAAATAAAAGGGCAATCAGTACGCATTCTGTTTGAATCCTTTGGATGTCTTTAAGAAACTAGACGTACTAGTTCCATCCCAGACTGTAGTAGTCGTATCTTCGTACAATTAACGTATAATAGACACCAGTTTGGTAGAGACGTCTATTTTTGATAATTTGTAAAGCCTATTTTCTCCGTTAATGTTGTCGAACGCTGCTGACAAATCTACGAAGAAAGCGTAAAGCTTTTTTTTCTGGCTCAGCTGAAGTTGGATGATACAAGAAAGGTTGTACACTTGGTCAACTGTACTATATTGTTTTCTGTATGCAGCCTGGTATTCGTCGAGTATGTTGTTCTCTTCAATCCAGAGAGTGCGCCTCCTAAGCAGAATTGTTGTAAATATTTTGAAAAGCGTGTCCAGAAAGGAGAGCCCGCGATAGTTGGAAGCGATACTGACATCCCCCTTTTTGTATAGAGAGAAAATTATTGACTTTCGAAGGAAGAAGGTAAATTTCCTGTTTCAAAGATATCTCTTAGTATAGTGTGTATCTCTTCACCAAATGGAATTCTTGCATTTTTGTAGAACTCATTCGGAATACCATCTAAACATGGTGCTTTGTTTTCTTTTGTTGTTTCTATTGCGGAGGATACTTCAGATAGTTCTATTTGACTATCAAGCATTGGAATATGAATGGTTTCGAAAACTGTTATAGGTAATGTAATACTTGACGAAACTGGATTCAGTGTGCCATTGAAATATTCCATGAACTCGTTAGCCGTGATTTGTATTCCAATGTTCGTTGAATCTCCACTTATTTCTTTTGTGATTCTCCACCATTCTTTTGCCGAATTCACAGATGCACGTTGTCGAGAGATGTTTTGTAAATACTCATACTGTTTGGACTTACAGAGAGCCTTATATTTTTTGTTTGCTGCAGCATAATTTTGTCTAATAGCTTCCAGTTTATATTTCTTAAATACTCTCAGTGCTGTCAAGGATTTGGAAGTAACTGCATTGTCGTATTACTAGAGATGTATTCAGATGACTTTAATTTTAGAATTAGGCACATGTGGTCAGAGTATGTCTTCAATTATTACTACCGAATTGTAATACGAACAACAATAATCAATGACTGATGATCCTCTACTCGATAGGAATGTGAATTCTCCACTTGTATCACCAAAGCTTCTCCCATTAAGTTTAAGAATTTCTTAAACTTCTAGAATAAGTGACTGACTGCTGTGGTACTGCCTCAATATCTACTGAACCCCTCAATCCTGTTCTGACATTAAGATCCCCCATCAATATGAAATTACTCAGCTCAAATTCTTCAAACAAATTTTTCAAAATGTTGAAACCTCTGCTTCAATGGTTGCACTTTAGGTAGCATGGAACTAAATTGACAGTTTCACCTTGAAATATACCTCGTAGAATGGTAGTTTCATTATAGTTTATAAATTGTAGATGGTGCGCAGACTCTATGCCTTTATTATACCCAAATAAACACCCTCCGATTGCTCTGCCGAAGTTTTGAGATTTTATTGCTGGAACTCAGTGTAGCTTAAAACCTTTGAAATTTTTTTCATAGTATTGGATGTGTTCAGATATTATAAAAGTTCCATAAAAAACGTTACATAAAAATATCTCGGAAACAAACAAAAATTGAAATAAAACTTTTTAAACTATATGTCAAAAAAAGTTACTAACTTTTTGTTAATTTTGTAGAAAAATCAAATTAAAAACTTTTTTTTTACAAAACACGAAAACGTACACAAACTACAAAAAAAAAACCGATTAGAAATGGATTTCTACTCAATTATCTTGAGAAATAAGATCGATATTGACATCAAACTCTGCTTACAAAAAATGTTGTACTAATTTTTTATTAGTCTTGTAGAAATTTTAAAATACTAGCACAAATTGGAAACTATCATCCTTGAAAGTCATGAAAACTTCTCTGATTTCAATATTATTTCTTTGATAATTGGACCACCATTTAGTGATATTCAAACCTTTTGCTTCTATATTGCAACCTATCTTCCAATTATTGCAAATTTTACACAGTTTTTTGTCCTTTCATATGAAAGAAATTTTAATCCTTTCAAAAGCTCAATATTCGACAAGTTAGTACTAAAAAGATTTTCTACGAAACGATGAACAAATACATACGTTCATTTAGTAGTCACTTTTTCAGAACATTGTAGATCTATATAAGTACATAACGCATCGTGCTGCTCCTTTCAACCTGCTGCATATACCCAACCTATAGACCTGCTTTAAGAGACATCATCTGCACAGCAAAAAAACGTGACCATTTAGTATTCAATAGGAGAAAGCTCCATCGGCATCATTAATCCAATACTTTTTACCTCTATATACAGCTTCAACAGCAGAGGTTAGCTTAGCACTTAATTCATAGCTCTTGCCTCTATACTGCTGCTGCTACTGCCTCGTTCTGTTGCTTCTAGCCCCATTTAGGAAGGACAACAAATACACTCTGTTGCTTGAATAGGTAAGCAAAGGTTTTTGGAACAGGTGCATTTAAAAGTATAGTTAAAATATTATCGGTTCCTTTGCACATATTCCAAAACAAGGATAACACACAAGCTGATCCTAGGAACCTACATCGTTTCGGTTAATTGTTGGCTTAGCAAAAAGTTCCTTTCTCTCTGTGTTTTTATTTTATGTTGATTTTCATTTAATTATGTAAGAATGTACGTAAGTGTAGTAGTTTTCTTAATTTGACTTATGTCCTTGTTTCTTTCTAAGTTTGTATAAACATTGCATTAGACAAGTGACATTAAGAGAATAAAAACACTTTAACAGCATCCAAATCGATACAAATTAAACTAGAAAGCCCTTAAAGGACAATTTTATCCTTATCTTTGAGATAACATGTTGCTCTATACCTTTAAAATTTCGGGTTTAACAATTCGAAAGTTTTATTAATGAAGGTATAACTGTATAAGGGATAATTATATCTGCTGTTTCGACTAATAGATATAATATATCTTAAGGTTAATTCCAATGTTAATATGCATAGCTTATTAGGGAAAATTCCAAGTATAATATTATAATTTTCTATACAAAAACAAGGATACCTTCACCACATGTATGTGTGTATACAATTTAATAATAGTCGTAATAACTTAAATGGAATTTCCGTATTATTATACTTGACGAAAATATAAAGCTTTGCCGTATTATGCCATATGATGATGATGGAAATAATGTGATTAGTTAAAGTTATTTAAGCGTCTCCTTGTGGCATACCATGCTCATTCTCTGTATATCCTCGTTTTCTCTGTCTTTGTGAACCATTAATTGACCAATTCAAAGGACTATTTGCTTATATTGGTTGTCTGATAGATATATTGTATTGCTTTGTTGTTAATGGTTTGAGGTTTTAGACCATAATAGGCGAAATTGTTTTTGTTGTTGCAATTAATTTAACTAAATTCAATTGTTAGCTTGGCTATTTTAATGGGAAAATTGTAAGATTGATGTTTGACACTTTTCATACCGAATTTTATTTAAGCCTCCAGTCCAAAATCACGAATCTTTCCGGAAGACGAAATAATCAACAAAGGTGTCCATTTCTGGAAGTTATCGGACTGTAATTTGAGGCTAAGCAGGCTTGAATCTGCTAATAATACAAAGTTCGTGCTGAATAATTGTCACGCATATGCTGATGCTACATGGATTCGCTCCTATTTTAAACGAGAATTCTATGTCAATATCTGCGAATGTCTTCAATTGTCTGGAAGAAGATTCAAGTTCCTGATTCCCTCCAAATATAACAGGATGTTTCCTCACCAAAGAGTATATATAAGAATTGGCCGAATGCGGCTTTCCAGAATGAGTATCAATAATAATTTAATTAAGTCTAACAAATCCAAACCTAATTCCAAACCTATTCACAAACCTTATCCCAAAAAAAATATTGAAACTAACTAGACTCTTAAAACACAAATCTTTCCAAACTTTTCTCTCTCTAAACAACTTTCGTCCCTTAAACGAAAAACTTCTCCTACATCTGTAAAGTCTCCATCCAAACGAGTTTCTTTTAAACCTTCTCATCCGGGTCTTGGTTTTTGCTCTCCGATGGTTGATCTCCGATGGTTGATGCTCCTGCTAAAACACCCGCTTATACAAATTTCATCCATTCTCACACCATTAACACTACTTCTTCTTCATCAGTTTCCCAAGAACTACAAGGATGCCTTAACCCAATGATCCCCCAAATGTTAAGTTAACTAACCATTTATCTGAGGCCAATACTAATGATCAGTATATTATGTCCCGTTTTAGAGACCACAAAATCTACAATAATGTTCGTCTTTTCCTAGCTTTCCTGCACGACAAACCAGATTCTGTTTGCTTTGAAGGTAAAACAAATATAAACATTAAGGTTTTAATCTCCCAAGAAGGCCTTCCTACCAAACGTGATGCACTTAAGGAAATATTCTTGAAATTTCATGATGGCAGCACTTGAGAATGGCAAAGAAGTTGATGTTGTATACACTGATTACAGCAAAGCCTTTGATAAAATATCCTATAAGATAATTTATCTCAAACTAAGAGCCCTAGGTTTTCCATCTATATTTTTAAACTGGATAAGCTCCTATCTTGCGAATAGAACTTATAGAGTCCTTTTCCGTAACTCAGTCTCCAGTCCTATACATGCAACTTCTGGAGTCCCTCATGGTAGTCACCTTGGACCCCTCCTCTTCGTCTTATCTGTTTACGATGTCTGTCTTAAATTAAAAAACTCAGATATCCTAACGTTTGCGGATTATAAGAAAATTTTTAAGATTATCTCTACTCCATCTGGTTCCTTACTTTAACAAAATGATCTTAATATCTTTTTTTGTTTGGTGCATGCATAATTTCCTAGAGTTAAATGTAGGTAAATGTAAACAAATGACCTTTTCGCGCAAACAAATCCCATCTCATAGAGTATACTACTTCCTAAATGACGCCGTCAACGTAGTGGATTCTATTAGAGATCTTGGTATTATTTAAGACTAACGCCTGAATTTCCATTCCCATTTTGACCAAATTATTAATAAAGCTAAAAGATCTCTCGGTTTTATCAAGAGATGGTCAAAAGAATTTTTAACCCCTATTAACTAAAGCGCTTTACATTTCCCTAGTCCGTCCTCATCTTGAATATGCATGCCAAGTATGGTCTCCCTTTTATAAAAACCATTCACTCAGAATTGAAAACGTTCAAAGACGTTTCGTTCGATTTGCCTTACGTGGCCTCCCCTGGGATGATACATCCAACTCACCTCCTAATGCCGATCGACTTAAACTGATAAGTTTGCAGTCCTTTAGACACTAAAACGCTGATATATTATTTGCTCACCAATTGTTGGGCAATATAGATTCTCCGGCACTCCTAGCTTGTATTAAGCTGAAAAAATAAATATTGTCAAATATTGAAAAATCTTCGTTATTAACCCAAAAATTTGCACCATCGCTGGTTATGATATTTTCATACAAATTACAGTCAGTTTTCAAGAGATTCACACCCGTTTGAACTTCAAACAACACTAGTTCTTGTGTTTGATTGTTTGACTTGGGTTCTTCAAATCATGACTTGAAATTCTTATAGTTGTCAAACTGTGGTATTTTGGGAAACATTCCTTTTTTTCAACTTAATATTCTTACATTCCCAAAAATCATCTAGATCTTCATTTGTACATTCTTATAAATATTCATTTTAATGCACATAAAAGAAGAAATTTCTTTCAAAAACTATCCATGTTTTTCCAGAAAATTAAAATAATTTCTAACACTTCAACCAAAAGTCATTCAATATTTCGTTCTTGTATCCAAACCAAATAAAAACATCCTTAAGTGCACAGTCGCGATAGCAACAATAATAAAATTCTGTTGGGAGATTTCGATGCCAAGCTTGGAGACATAGTCTGCACGGCAACACTTCCGAAAACAGATTCAGGCTCATTGATTTTGCTCAAAGGCGAAAAGTTATGGTACGAGTTTTTCACACCTCAAAATCCACAAAGGAACTTGAAGTTTCTCAGATCATTCTACCGTCAACCAGTTTGACCACATTACGATTGATGCTAGACAGCATTATGGATATCCAACCTTTCTGAAAAGCTAACATGCAATCGGACCACTAACTACCTGCTATCCTAGGTAGCACTTCGGGCTACAGGCATTACCAAAAACAGGAATTTGTAGGAAGAAGATACAACGTTGAGTCGAAGGGGTACAATCGCAAGAGATCACTAAATTCTTCTCTGACCCAGTCACAAGTAACATCTTTCGAAGTTTTCTGCCGTCAACATAATTTATCGAGAACTATTAACAAGATTGCCAAGATGCCATCAGAGACGGACGCATTTTCACTTATATCTCTGATAGGTTATGGGCCTAGTCCCAAAAGATACTTTGAATTAAAAGCAAATTAAAATGTTTCTTTTAATTATGGCCAACGCCATACGTATCGAAACTTTGTCCAAAAGTAATTTTGAGACATGGAAAATACAGATGCGTCAGCGGCGACAAGCCAAAGCCTGAAATAACAGGCCACGATGCAGCTGCTCAGACAGCATCACGAAGTCTCTTAGATGCATGGATAGTAGAAAGATCTAAAGGCCAAATTGGATCTCATACTGGCCATAGGTCCATCTGAACTCAGTCAAATCAGAGGATGCTCAACTTCGAGAGAGATTTGGACTAAGCTCCAAGCTACATACGCATCAAAACTACCCGCCCGTAAAGGGAATTTGTTGAAGCAGCTGACACAAAACAAGATGATGGAAGGCGAAGACGTAAGGGAGTACTTATCCAAATTCTTCGAAATAGTTGACAGACTTCAAAATATGGAAGTCAACGTAAATTATGAGTTACTATCTGTTATGTTGCTGTACAGTCTACCTAATTCGTTCTTTTGAAAATTTCAGATGTGCAATCGAGTCAAGAGTTAATCTACCTGATATCGAATCACAAAGCCAAGGTAATTCCAGCGAATTTACAAATGAGGATACATTTAATAGTCGTTTCAATTTGGAAGATTTGAACGCTTCAATGACAATTGATATTAAAAATAAATCTACGAAGATAAATAATGGATTTAAATCTGAAAATGCTAAATCCGAGTTTAAAAAGGTATCGATTGCTGAGAAAATTGAAAAAATAGAAATAGGCAGTTGAAGAAGGAAAGCTAAAGGTATCTAAAACCTTCAGAAATGCACCTCGAAGGCCTACAAAATTCAGAACTGGACATAGAGGTCATCTGAGAAAAATCGTTAACAAAGTGGAAGACAATGAAGAAGCCGTTTGTGAAAAAACGCCTGACGAAACTAACGATGGTGAATTACTATCAGAAAATGAAGATTTTGTAATGAACGCTTCTGAAGTCCCTATATCTCAAGCCATTTCTGGCGATGGCAAATCCGATTCGGAAACAACACATGGAAAGTCGTTAAGAGGCCCGAAAAGGTTAAGACAATTGCCTGCAGAAAAGTTTTATGAAATAAATGGTCTGCGGATGGTAGACTCGAAAGGCGAAAGGTAAGGTTCTCACAAAAACCTGGAGTTGATTTCCGCGACACGTTCGCCCCCTGTCGCCAGACTAGGTTCGTTAAGATTACTTATTGCTTTGGCTGCCAAAGAAAATTTTAAAATTTCACAATTGGA